>NW_021525388.1:0-12138 GCF_001605985.2 Dendrobium catenatum | reverse complement strand
GGCGGAAAAAATTCCCGCCGTAAAACCGCGTGTTCGATAAATAATTCTTGGGGCTTTTTTTGGTGGCAAATAATTCCATCGGTTTTCCGGCAGATTAATCTGCCGGTAAATGAAAAAAAAAATCTCCTGCGCTATGCCCGCGTAGCTGCCTGACAGCCGCTCCCCCACATCCCCCTCTCGCACGCACGCTACCACCGCGCAAACCCCACTTCTGGCCAGCCCGCCAGCAAAATGCGCGCCAAGAGCATCCCAGCCTACCCACCCGGAACCCGTTCTTTCCGCGCCCGCAACTAGCTCGCTCTCCGCGCGCAAGCGACCGTGTGCGCTTGCTCTGCGCTTGTTAGGTGATTCAAACTCGAGTGGGTTGGGAAAAATCTCAAACAACCAATTCGAATTGCTTAGACATGCAAATACGTTTTTTATGTCAATTTTTATATTTAAACTATATATTAACCAAAATCAAAGTAGTATTTTAATATACTAATTAAAAATGATACTAATTAATTTAATTATTAAATAAAAATGATAATGTAATATAAAATAAACTTAATATTTACATAATTTTAAAATAATTAATTAAATAGTTTAATATAATTATTTAATCATTTTTTGTTGCAATCATGTTAAAATAGTTAAAATTTTAATCAGTTTAATTAAATTTTTTAAATTCTGCTGAAATTTTGAAAAAGCCGCCAGAAAATTCACCAAAAACATTAGGGTGGGAAAGAAATCGTCGGAAATTTATCAGAAAAATGTGGTCCTCATTTTTTCCATCTTGAAAACTAACGGAAAGCACCGTTAAAATTAACCGCCAAAAGCCGCAGGAAATTCCCACTCGAAAGGGTGATTTTCCTATAGTGCTCGCTACACTTTGTTTAGGTATAGGCTTTTGCTCATTTCTTTCTAATTTTAGCTTGATATGATCGCAGCTTTCGGCTGCTCTCAGTTTTGAAGTCTTTCTTATCCTTTATCTTTTCTTGTAAGGGAGCAACTTTCTGGGCTAACTATACTTAATTTAAAAATCTAAGGAAATGCATGGAGATCACCTTCTGTTAAGGCGGGCGGGCAGATATAGGCTAGGGCAAGGTAGTCAGCGAGGCTAAGGCAAAATTGGGCGAGGGGGAAGGTTGTAGGCTTTCTGAACGAACCAAACGAGCAGCACGAGCGAGGAGGGGCAGATTATTGGAGAGCACGGGCGTTCTTGGATGAACAACACGAGCCAGACGAAATGAGAAAAATGAGAGGGTTCAGTTTTAGGGGCACTTTGCTAATGGCATTCTGATGTGTTTTTTAAACGCCATAATTTTTTTACTTAGAAATGGATGGCTTAACCATCGATAAATGTCAATTGCAAAAATAGAATACCAGTGGGGGGTTCGACTGCCGGTTAATTTGGGCAGGTGATCATACGCAGTTCTAAAATTGAATTTGCGTCGAAAAGATCGACTGATGTTTGTGGACTTCCTGTAGTGTTTGTGTGTGAAGAGAGAGAGAGAGAGAGAGTGTGTGTAATATCAAAATCTGCTCAGGATGTCCAGGACGATCTGGGATTGTCAGGACGATCTGGGATCACTCTGCGGACGATCAGTTGAGAATTTGCTCCAGAATTTGCCCAGATTTGGCGTCCAGGTGTTTTTCCTGTAGATATCGTCCGGCCGAATAGGGCATCGTCCAGGTGATTTGCACTGTTCAAAATATCGGCCTGAAAATAAGTTCTGGGAACCGTCAGGACCGAATCAAATTTGGTCTGATTCGTTCCGCGGGAACGATCTGGCGATCGGCTGGGCCGATCTGTGTATTATACAAGCTTGAAATCAGCTCATTTTGAAAGAGAGAGAAAATTCTAAAAATATCTGATTTTTTTGAGGAGAGAGAAAGTCGAAAAGCTTTTGAAAAAGTTGATTTTCGGCACGCGGACCGTTTCGTCCGACTCGAGAACTGTTAAGGAAATTTGCTGTACGCAAGGTAAGGCACATTTCCCCTTTCTCCAGTTTTCGAGAACCGTCGTGTTTGGCGGTAATTTTCTGTCAGAATTTTGTTTCCGTTAGTGATTTTCTTCCGTATCTTTTCAATTGGTGTCAAGTTTTTACGCAGTACTTTCTGTATGTTGTTGACCGTGCCGAGTGTTCACTTTTGTTATTTTCTAAAATTTTTTGTCGGGTAATTTTTTTATTCGACTGTGTTTTTAGTCGACTGGATTTTTCTGTGTAATTGAAAAGTATCTCTGCAGTACGATAAATGTTCTGAAAATGTTTTATTAACTATATTCCCATGTGCCATTTGGTAAAATTGTGATTTTTCAAGAAAAATTGGTGTAAATTCAGTATACTGCCAGTTGTCTTGCCCGATTTTTTGTCTAATATCCTCCTCTCCGAATTTGCTCCGGATTTCTTCTGAATTGATCATGCTATCTGTATATGCTATAAAAAGTGAGTTATAAGGGGTCTGGAATCCTAAGTGATTCAGTTAGTGTCTGGGAATCTGAAATGAGCTGATTCTGAAATCTGACATATCTGTTTCTGTTCCGGATCCGATGAATTCTGATTCTGGTGCTATAAGCACATCTGTTCTGATGCCGTGACAAAAGGGGGCCATAAGGGGCAGATCCGAGTAGCATTCTGTCAGTGTCTGGGAAGGAGGCATAAAGGGGCCGATCCGATAATTGATTTCGTCAGGTGTTAGGGCTTTAGCCTATGAATTAATAATATATGATAATCTGATTTGATATGATTCTGATTTCCGTATCTGTTTCTGTAAGCAAATCTGATTCTGACTTTGTGAATATGAGTTGATCTGATCTGTATGATATGATTCTGATATGATTCTGATACGATTTATTCTGTTCGATATGATCTGAATTTTCTGATTTCCTGTACGTCTTTTCTGTTTTGAATATGTTGATTTGTTCTTGTTTCTGATTTGATATGAAACTTCATTTCCGTTTACAGCTTCTGTTTGCTTTTGATATCTATTCCTTCAGTTTGTTGTTTGAATCTGTTTGTTCTGATCTGTTCGATTGATATTTTGTCCGATTTTTATTCTGATTTCTGTACGGATTTGTCTGAATGTGTTGGTTTTTGAAGAATACCTGAGATTTTGGATTGGAGGTTGTCGTCTCCCCTCAACTGAGCCTGTTGTAGCTCTCTTATTTCTGGTGGTTTTCAGGTTTCGGGGAGGGAAGGAAGTCCAGGATAGATTTCACGAGTCTGATAGTATAGGGTATTGTTTTAATACTTTTGAATTTTTTGTACATCATGGCTTTTTCTATTCTGTCTTTCTTTCCTGTCTAGAAAGGCCATGTACTGTATTTGTAGATGATTGTTGTGGAAAAAACAAAGATAGCATGTTTTGTCCACACTGTGTTCTGAATGAATTCATAAATAGCTCTGTGTGTCTTTTTGGAGTTAAATAATTTGGAAGATTCAGTTCCGAACAAATTTCCATAACCAGATCTTGGTCAGTCTATCGGTTTCGTTTCCGTGTCGCGACGCGCGGTGCGAGCGGGATCCGTACCCCGGATCGGTGGGTCGTGACAACATTTAAGTGGTATCAGAGCATGGTTTGTGGAATTTGGGATTGTGGGTAAAACAGAGCTATAGGAAGTGATCACTGAGTCTGTCTGGGGGTAGTTTTTGGTTTCGTTCGGCTTTTTTATGTGTGTTTTTTTTTTGTGATAGTTTTTTTCGGATTTTCTATGATTTTATGTATGGATCAGCCAGACCCAGAACATTACAGACGGGCAAAGTGCAGTCAAAGCAGCACCAGTGGGGAGTACAACCCAGTGGCCGGTGCTTGAATACCACTTTCTCAGTTTCGCTACGCTTGTTTGCTCATTAGACTGTTATGGTGAGCACTCAGAGAGAGCTCTACCGTCAGATTTTGATGACATTGATAGACATTTACAGTTTTTTTTGGTTGAACCTCCGAGATTTGAGGGGCGTTTCGAGCCAGACAGGGAGGAGTTGGGCTGAAGGAGTTGGAGAATGACTTCGACGGGAAATGGTATGTCCGTCAGATTAGGAAGGTTCCGTTGGCTGTTTTTCTGTTGACGAGAGGTGAGCACTGGTGGGAAGGCCAGCCAGCAGCAGATTTCAGGGTAAGATTGAACTCTTGATTCCTGGGAGTAGTTCAACTGAGGGTTATTCCCGAGACTGGTTTGTTCCCACTTCTGCCGACAGTAAGATGCAGGAGAGTTTTCTAAGGCTTTGTTCAGGGGAGCAAGAACGGTGATGCATACGAGGCTTGAGTTACTGCTTAGCAGGTTGACTCCGAGTTTGGTTAGTACTTCTACTGGAGGTGCTGACAGATTGTGAGATTTTGAGGCAGACCTGATAACGTTCCGGATTACTGATTTTTTCTGAGCTTCGTGGAGCGAGCGTCGTTTGATAGTAGAATGACATGACAAGCTACTCAGCAAGCGGTGGATCCTGTCGAGTAGGAGAGATTTGGACGAGGCTTCAGGTAGTTGGTTCTCTTGGGAGAGGAGATTTGTAAGGATGGTTTGGATCTGTTTGAATCCAGGAGGAGTGAGGATCGTCTGGTACTACTAAGTATTAACGAGTTTCTGGATCTGTCAGTCTGTTCACTCTGTGTGCAGAGTTGTGGAGGCGACACATGGGCAGTGCTCGGATGGCTGGTCTTGCTTCCGATGTGGTAGCCAGGACATCGGATTGCAGAGTGTCCACCAGGCTGGATTTGGTTATCGGCTGTTCTGAGTTCCGATCAGAGGGCTCTGTTAGGCTGTCAGTTCAGCAGGAAGACTGAGGACTGTTCCTCTTCGCCTGAGCTGGATTTTTGGGAGAGGTGGTAGTTCTAGTTCTGGACCCGGAGACACCTCTGTTCAGAGGGTAGGCAGAGTAGTTTGTTTTGCTTCAGCTCTGTGCCAGTTCAGCCAACGAGTTTTACAGCCTGAGTCAGCAGGAGGCTCGTGATGCTCCGGATGTTGTGACAGGTACGATTTAACATTTCTGATCAGCCTGTCGGTGTTTTGGTTTGACTCTGGAGCGAGTCACTCTTTCTGTCCGAGCGGGTTTTTGAGGCTTTACGTTTGGATTCCATTTTACTTCCGGTTTTCCTCTTTTCCGTGATTTTACCCGGCTGGAAGTAATTCTTGATTGCCCGAATGCTCCAAGCCTTGTTCATTTCGTGTAAAGCTGAGATGACACGACATTGCTGGCCCAATTTGAAAGTGGCACATCAAGGGCACTCTGTTATTCTTTCATTTCGTCCCAGCCACTAGCAAACTCTCACACTTGCTTCTTCGATTAATCATCTGAGCATATAGCGACTGTCAGGCAATCCATGCCAGAATACCAAACAACATATCATCGAAGAATGGCAATAAAATCAGACTTTGATCACTTCTGCAGCAATGTCTATCTTAACAAAATAAAAGCTTTCGGGCATCAATTATTCCAGGGTAAAATCAACGGAAAGAGAAACGGAAGTAAATGGAATCCAAAACGTAAAGCCAAAAACGCCGGACAGAAAAGAGTGACTCGCTCCAGAGTCAAACAAACACGAAGGTGCTGATCAGAAATTGTAAATCGTATCCTTGTCAAACATCCGGAGCATCAAGACCTCCTGCTGACTCAGGCTGTACTCGTGGCTGAACTGGAGCTAGGAGTGAGCAACAGAACTACTCTCCTCCCTCGAAATACAGTAGGTGTCCTCGGGGTCCAGATAGAATACACTCTCCCAAAATAATCTCAGGGGAGAGGGAACAGTCTCAGTCTTCTGTGAACTTTGAAGGCCTAAAAGCCTCTGATCGGAACTCAGAACACGTCAAATCAGCCTGTGGACACTCTGATCCGAATGTCCTGGCTGACCTAATCGAGCACAGAGCATTGTAGGCTGGCCATGTGTGCCTCAATCTGGCACACAGGTGAATCGACAGATCCAGAACTCGTTATACTGGTAGTATCCAGAGATCTTCCATCTCCTGGATTCAACGATCCACGATCTAAAATCTCCTCTCCCAAGGAAACTACTGAAGCCTCGCTCCAAATCTCTTTCTACTCGAGTCCACGCTGCTGAGTAGTGTCATGTATTCTCCTATCAACACTCGCTCGCACAAGCTCAGACAAAATCCGTAATACCGGAAGGTATCAGGGTGCCCTCAAAGTATCACACGTAGCAACTCTCGTAGAAGTACTAACAACTGCGGAGCGATTATCCTTCCTGGTCTATGATGTGATTCTGGGCAATATAGGATTCGGCTGAGTCTCTGTAGTGCACTGCTCAGTCATTGACTTTGTCATTCAGCCAGAGAAGCAAGTGAGTTCTGCTCCTTGTGGCTGAAGAGAGAGAGCTTCGTTTAGTAAGGGATTACTGAGCGTTTCTCTCTAGGCTTGAGTCTGTGCTATGGGGTTGAGCATGAATGTGGGTGTAACGAAAGTGGATGCACACACATATGTTATAGTGGTGGCTACAGAGTCGCATGGGGTCTCTTGAATGCGCAGGGGTTGGAGTATTCTAGATTCTAGTGATCCTCTTTCCCAGGTTGGTAATCGCAAAGGGAGATGTTTCGATCTCGATGTTTATCCTTCTGATAACTGAGGTAGCTGGCTTGCGTTGCGTTGCTTTTGAGCCCCTCCGCGATAGAGATGTGGCAGTAGTGCTCTCCAGTCCTGATATTCTGTCCTATCCAGAGGTAAACGCCAAGCTGGCATACCATTTCATCTAATAAAGCCTTCAAGGTGAACAAGGAATTGGCACCGAAACGAACTTTCACTGAGATTTGACCAGATCGTATACAAGACTTCAGGAGTTGCGTAGATTCTCCAGATCTGGCCTTCTTTATGGTCCGTCCTACGCTTGCGTTTTTCGCCCTGGGGAGTCCTGTTTTGTTTTTGGAAGAAGAAGGACGGGACCATCGTCTTCGTTATGGTGTGGGTACGTATATAACAGGTCAGATCTTAGAACAAGTCCATGATGGCAAAGGTGAAATCAAGTTAACTCCTCATATATGATTCAACTGTCGAGATTAGACTATGACTTGTTTAAGATCAGTCATCATTGTACTTTTCGGGGGTATCATATCAGATATTTCGGAAGACCTATAGATGCTTTGCGATCCGCGTGCTCTTGAGTCTTCATTCCATCGCATCAGTCTTGAGCATGGTCGAAGGCGAGTAGCAAACTGAAGTAGTAGGTGAACAGTCGTGATTCACAGGTACACCTCGGTCGGCCGGCGTATGCTTACTGCGCTCCTATACTTAGTGCTTTATGCTTTTGGGTAACCAACGGCTGTCATTTGATCTGGTACATCGGATCTGCATGGAGCCCCAGTAGTTCCATTGGAGGACGCTATGTTGTCTGGTGTCTGGGCAGTATATGTCTGATAGATCGACTAGAAAAATCCTTTTCAATGATGATAAAGATTTTTCTGCGGTATAAAATCCTTCTGCTTCATAAGGATGAAATGCGACACTTGAAGGATCTGTAATTTAGAGATTCTAATAAGAGCGCGGCAGGTGAAAGTGCATATGAACCAAAACCTACAGTTTCTCCAAGTAGATGGACACTTTTATGGCTTGAACGAAGTTGTTCTTTTTCTGGGCGCATGTTGGCTGCCGTCGAGAAAGGTTATTTCTGTTCGATCTTCCTGTGTAGAGATTTATCAGCGCAACACTTGTACTGAAGTCAATCTTGACTGAAAGAACCATCATGAGATGTGGATGAGCATTGCTCTGAGTGGCCGTTGGATGTGTTATGAAGATCGCTAGGTGCTTAATTAAATGTTCACAATTGTGTGCATTCAGCAGGCAGGTCAAGGATTTAGTTCGACTTGCCGAGAGACGGCACGGTAGAAATAGGAAGGTGAAATTGGATCTGGCAAAGCGTTGGGTCTGATGTTTGCGAACTATTGGGCAGGGTTTGCGTTTCATGCGACCAGGGACGTGACATGTCTATGACGAAAGGGATTGGGACTTTGTTGGTAGAAGTAGAAGACATTTGTAGTTCTTTGGTCTCATTTGTATGGTGGCAGGTTAGTGAGGTTGAGAATAGGACGACATAGACTGGCTTTCGTGGTAAGAGTTTGGAAAATTTGTAAACAGACGAAAAATTCCGCCTATAATAGTTGATTTTCTTATAGTGGAGGACATGTATGATGATTAGTTGTTGTTATTTATTTGAAGAACTAGTTGGTGTATTTTGAATATATGGATGTGAAAGAACTTGTTCTATATTTTAAAGATTGTTTATTATGTTGAATTTTATATGTTTTATGTTTTGAACTATCAGAGCATATGCTGATTGTGGGTGTTAGTATATTTTATATATTATGTTTTGAATTGCCTGAGTATATTATTAAAAGTACTTGTTTTATATTTTGAACTGTTTGCAGGTACTCGTGGAAAACTATTTGGATAGAAGGGATACTGTCAAAATATTTTTTTTTTGCAATTGCTACAGATTTTTAGTGGCTACCGGCAGTTTATCCTCTGGAACCTTCGATACCGGATAGAGGTAATAACCGCCGGTTATTTTATTTTGCCGGCGGTTTATTTGCAGTTTTTGGCTCAGTAGTTTTTAGCTATTATAGCCACCAAAATCGCTAGAAATATACCATCGATTTCAATTTCCTACACGATTTATTTCGACCGTGTTCAAACAGCCATAATTTTTGCAAATCGCCTGAAAATTGAAGTAGACCAGCGAAAATCATCGTTGGTAATGAACGATTTTCTTGTAGTATCTCTCCTATTGAGAATGTATATTCTGATGTAACTATGCTAATAAGAATTGATTGTATGTTTACAATTAATCTTGATAATATGCGACATTTCATTTTATTTCTCTTCCACCATGCAATTAATAACATCGAATGTCTTACTAGCTGGACAAATCACTAGATCATATTATATATAATTATCTAAAAACAATTTTGCGGGTTCCTTACTGATTTTTTCAGATACAAAAGTTGTGAAATCAAGCCACCCACTATATCTATTTCATCCACCTCCTTGAGCCATTCTTTAACAGCTACTTTCCCATACTGAAGCCTCTCTCCTCGATCTAAATATGTCACCTACCCCTTTAACTTCTTCTTCAAAGCATGTGACATATTTCTCATGCAACTCATATAATAATAATGCACGAACATATGATATGCTTGTTCACTCTCATCTCCGTAAATCATGGGATATCCAAACTCTATAATAAGAAATTTCATTATTGGATTCATAATAGCACCAAAATGCTATCAGAAAGTCATATTCTCCCCAATATTTGTCAAAATTTTCTTTCATTTTTTCAATCATGTCTCTAACAAACTCATCATGTGATGTTGATACATCTTCTAAAACTTTCTTGATAGTGCATGTTTTGGATATTCAGTAACTAAAATAAGATTTGTTGCATTATATCACACACCATTATATAATTCTATTCCTCTTCTATAGGACAGTTATGATAAGATGTCTTCCTCTCACTACACAAGGAGAATGCCTCCCTCAACTTTAGAGCCACATTAAGCAAGTTGTAGGTTGAATTCCACCTTGTTGGATAATCTATAACTAGATTTCTAGTTAGTAACTGCAATAGTTGAAAAATATAAGCAAATCGAAGCAGACTCCCTTCTGATGCATTTAAAAAGCTAATCGTGTCACATATGTTTTCTACCACAAATTCTATACTTTTAATCCCATCTTTCAATATCAAATTCAATATATGGGCACAACAATGAACGTGAAATATCCTTCCTTTGAAAAATGATTTCCTATATACATGGAAGTTATCATTTAGCAATTTAATGGCCCGATCATTATTAGAAGTATTAACAACTCACACTATGAATACTTTATGCTCAAAACCCCATTCATTTAGTAACTTGTAAAAAGTGGCTATAATCTTTGAAGTTGTGTTAGGAGGAGACAAGTAAAAGAAACTTAGAACACGTTTTTGAAAATTCTAATTAGAGTCCATATAATGTCCGGTAACAACCACATAAGAAATTCATTAGTTTTTGGACTTCCAAATGTCTGTGGTAAAACTAATTATGTATATTGTTTTCAATGCATTATGTAGCTTTTTTTTTTTCTCTTTTTGTATACTAACATGACGTCATTATTAGCTATTGTAACCAAATTCTTCCACAACTGAGAATGACTTTTCATTTATCAGAATGTAGTGTGCTATGCTTTCTCTTACATTATAGTTATGATAAGAAAATGTAGTCAAACGACCACTCTGCTGAGAATTGTTAGTTACTAAATCAAAGTTCTTAGATTGAAAATGCAGAAATTATTGATTTCTTTTGGAACGAATTCTAGCAGCACAACGTTTCAAATGACGTCTAAATTGTGTTGATGAACCTATTTTTTCTATGGAAAGGTTCTTCCTGCAATGAATGCATTCCCCTTTATTCTGCCTATTAGGAAGAGTAAATTCTTTAAACTTATCCCAAACAGTTGATGTTTTTTTCCTATAGTATTTGCACTTCATTTTCATTACATGTTTTTGCAACATACCTTTCCATTCCCCTATTTTCCCTAACACAATCATCATTTTCATTCAAAACAACATTCGCCTCTACACTAAAGAATTGCACTTCATCAACAAACTCCAAATTTATTTGGTTATTAATATTATATTCGATAAATAGTTCGGGTGACATTTTAGAGTACATAACACAAATAATTTAACTTTAGCGTAAAAGTTATCTTAAGTCCTAAATCATTTATTGCAAAGGAAAACCAAACACAATCCATCAATATATAAGATAACAAGATTTTTAATGATCAATAAATAATTATGAGTTCCAATCAAATTTCTAAACTTTACGTAAATCACATAGCACAAGCAATATCTAATAGATAATTATTTTGCATTGCATATACTAAAAAACACTTGATGCTTTCCTAACAACAACTAAGAGGGTATTTATATAAACTTAATTAGAATTCTAACCCCCCAAAAAAAAAAAACAATGCAGCAATTTTCGGTCGAGAAAGCTTTGAATAAATTAAATAAAAATAGGAACATATGTCTATGATCACCATCTTCAATAAACAGACCAAACTATTTCAAGTAGAAATTATGAAAAATCAATTAGAATCCATATAGTATACTACATCATGAATGTAATTGATGTGTGAAGTTAAAAATGTTAATTGATACATAAGTTTATTGTCATGTACCACAATGTTATATAATGGAAGATATTTATGTTGCTCATTTTACATCAACATCCTAATTATTATGAAAAAAAACTCACAAACACCATTAGGATATAATTCGCTTCACAAATCGTAACGCAGGGGAATGTAGAGAAGGGTTAGACCATATTCCATGTTAAGCTCGAGCTTCTCAACGAGTAATCGAGCCGAATGTGATCTGGATCGAACTCGAGCTTTATAATCCAACAAACTCGAAATTCAGCTCGAGCTTGACATTCGAATAACTTGACTCATAAGCTCGGTTATGAATCAAATTTCAATGATTTGACTCAATTGTACCTCTAATTGAATTTAATAATTTATCATTTGCATTAGGTATTTTTAGGGGTGTCAATTCAGGTTAACGGGTCGGGTTCGGGTCGAACCTGAAATTGACCCGACACTGTTCGGGTCAAACCGAACCCGACCCAATTCGGGTCCAGGTCAACCCGACCTGACACGAATGACCCGAAGTTTAACTAAAATTGTTAGTTTTCAGGTTAATATTTGATTTTTGGGTCAAAAAAGGGTAAAAAAAGGGTCAATTTTGTTTTTCGAGTCAAATAGGAGTTTTCGTGTCAATTTCAGGTCATTATCGGGTTGCTGGGTCAACCTGAAACCGACCCGATTTTTAAAATGAGTTGATTTGTTGAATCCGAACTCGACTCGTTTCGGATCTGAGTTGACCCGAATCCAAATTTTTCCGATTCAGATTTGAGTTGTGTTTCGGATCATTATCAAAAATTGACACCCATGCTTATTTTATACCAATTATCTCGCAATACCGTACCGCAACCACCGCACCCGACCATATATGCCGCCGGTATTACTTCACTGACCATCTCTGCGATCGCCATCCATATTATCCTATAACCTCCATTATCGAACACCGTGAAACGCGAAAACCCATAGGGGCGTCAGAAGCGCTGGAGGGCGATTTTTTCTTTCTAGCTCGACTCCAAATTCTCCCGCCTCC
>NW_021525387.1:0-270 GCF_001605985.2 Dendrobium catenatum | reverse complement strand
TCAATTTCAGACAAATCAGAAATCATACGAAAATCGGTCAGAGTAACAGCAGTCTATCACAATTCGATTTTGCTCTCGGGATTTTGCCATGCACTGATCGTCCCAGGACGATCCAGTCCATAAATCATTCCAGAAAACACTCCAGAAATCAACCGTTTTCAATGCACTGATCGTCCTGGACGATCTCAATATCGTCCCGGCCGATCCTGGGAGAAAAATCCAATTCAGAGAGAAACAGTAAGGGAACGAGATCTCACATGAATCCTCAAA
>NW_021525386.1:0-952 GCF_001605985.2 Dendrobium catenatum | reverse complement strand
CAGATGTTTGTGGTCATTGGGCACTACTTGGAAATTTTAACTCATTGTGCAGTTGTGCTGGTAGCTTAAGTAAATGGCATTTGATCTTCAATTCACTTGATGCATTAGACATCTCTCTCTCTCTCTAGCTCTCTCCCTCCCCCTCCTCTCTTTGTGTGAGTACATGTGCATGCCACTGCTTCTTCTTCTTCGTCTTCTTCTAACTGGTTCTTTGAATGGAAAATTTAGGCAGACATTGACAACAGTGGTACAATAGATTATGGGGAATTTCTAGCTGCAACAATGCATCTGCACAAAGTTGAGAGGGAGGATAATCTCTTTGCAGCCTTTTCATACTTTGACAAAGATGGCAGCGGCTATATCACCTATGATGAACTCCAGAAAGCCTGTGAAGAGTTTGGGATGAATGATGTCCATCTTGAAGACACGATCCGTGAAATTGATCAGGACAATGTAAGTGCTGTTGTACCCTAAGGAAAAAACTTGTAAATTCTTTATGATTCCATGAGCTTCGTATCATGGATATATTTATCTTTACTTTTCAGGATGGTCGCATAGACTACAATGAGTTCGTAGATATGATGCACAAGGGGAATGTTGGTTTTGGCAAGGGTCAGCAAAATTTAAGCTTTGGTCTTAGGGATGCGCTGAAGATTGGTTAAGGTAAATATTAGCACATATTTTTCCTCGTTAACTATGAGATTGTAACTGCTATTTGCTGGCTTATTTTTTTGGGAGCACGCTATTTACTGCATGATATATTGATTTACCTAATGTTCTGTAAAAGAATGAGTCTAGGAACCATCTTAACTAGTTAACTGTGTCGAGGAATTTTTTTAATGACATTTTTCTGAATACATGCACACAGCTTAATGCATGCACGCATTTTTGGTCCCTTATTCGCAATCCTGATCCATTATTTGCTCATCATCTCCCTTCCTAAAATGTGAAT
>NW_021525385.1:0-304 GCF_001605985.2 Dendrobium catenatum | reverse complement strand
CCAACTCTCCTAAGAAAAAGGGTGGTGTCTACGCTCCACTTGACAAATTCCCTCTCTAGTAAGAATGTGCTAAGCCTCTCATACCAAGCTCTTGGTGCCTGCTTTAATCCATACAAAGCATTTTTCAATTTAAAAACATGATTTGAAATTTTGGAACTCTCAAAACCTGGGGGTTGCTCTATAAACACATCTTCTTTTATTTCCCCATTTAAAAAGGCACTCTTGACATCCATTTAAAAAAGCTTAAATCCTTTAAAACTGGCAAAGGTAATAGCACTCTAATGGCTTCCAATCTAGCTACAAG
>NW_021525384.1:0-906 GCF_001605985.2 Dendrobium catenatum | reverse complement strand
AAAAAGCAGAATTTCTAACTAATCATCATAGCCATGCATCAGCAGATAAAACAAACCATAAGAAAGTTATAATCCTCTATTATATCTGTAATACTCAAGTCCTGTAAATGCAACATATTGATGTGGATTAGAAGATAAAATACAGATGCAGAAATTAAACAATCAGCTTAGGAGTCTTCAAAAGTACTTGTGAAGCTTCAACGTGATATTGATAGTACATGTGGCTTTAATTCGTAGTGCAAAATTATCTGTGCTTATATCCTTATATGAGATATGATGTAGCTGTAATAAACATTTAAGTTGTAAAAAGAGAATAAATTTCTTATTGCAATTTTATCAATGACATTATAATCATCTTGACGTGCGTCAGCATAGAAAACATGCTTATTGCTGCCTTATGTTTCTCACACAAGAAAAATTGAACAAGGCACTTTATGAGCCCATGAAAGCTCTTTTAGATGCTGCTTCTAAAAGGCTCTAAAAGTGCTTTCACAGGCTCGGAAAGTGATTTGTTCAATTTTTCACATATGAGAAATATAAGATAGCAATAAGCATATTTTGTTCTAAGAGAGACTGAGTACATTCATTAACACTAGCCACAAATCCTTCCCACTTTCCAGAGCTTTCTCAAATCTAGCTTTAAAATCTTCTAAAGTTTTGGCTCTTAGGTGGCCCGACATGAATCTATAAGTAGGTTGAACAAACTGCAAATATAAAACTTATAATGTATTATATAACAATGAAGAAAGCTAGCTTGGGTCATTACAATACACAATAATGTATTTACGACTTCTACACTATAAAACCTTAGGGCTAGGAGATAGAAAGAAAAAATAATAAAACAAAAGAAATAGAAGAGTCTAATTCTATTGGAGTTTGCATCGCCGAAAGGGCAAACAGAAATGA
>NW_021525383.1:0-242 GCF_001605985.2 Dendrobium catenatum | reverse complement strand
TCTCTAAGGACTACAAGGAGGGACCGATGCGTAAGTCCCCTATTTCTTCCTGTTCTAAATTATCAAATTCTGGTAAAAAATTTGATATTCTTAGTTCAGTACCTGAAAATTTGGTTAATGAAGATTTGTTAATTTCGGCTAAAGATAAGGAAACTGCTGCTAAATCTGGTGACGATTCGAATAAAAGGCAGGACAATGCTGATATTGGAGAAAATATTTTTTCAGATAATAAGTTGGGAGCT
>NW_021525382.1:0-225 GCF_001605985.2 Dendrobium catenatum | reverse complement strand
CTTGTTTGAAATCAAACCCTCTCCCTCCCTCTTTCCTAGGTTGGCCCCTCTTCCTCCTTCCTTTGCCAAATTAAGAGCCAATTAATGCTCCTAATTAACTCCTTCATTCACTCAAAAGCTCTATGGAAATAATTCCAAAATCTGAGAATTTTGTCCCTGGCCGAATTTTCTCTAAAGTCATATTTCCAAATTTTTGTTCCTAGATTAACTCACTGGTTTAGGAAA
>NW_021525381.1:0-483 GCF_001605985.2 Dendrobium catenatum | reverse complement strand
CAATACCGAGCAGTACCGAGTAGTTCCAAGCATAACAATTAGCAACTTTGCTCGGTACAGATCTAAACCGAGCAGTACTGAGCAGTACCGAGCAGTTCCAAGCATAACAATTAGCAACTTTACTCGATACAGATCTAAACCGAGCAGTACCGAGCAGTTCCAAGCTTAACAATTAGCAACTTTGCTCGGTACAGATCAATACCGAGCAGCATCGAGCATTACCAAGCATAATTATTACTAATTCTGCTCGATACTACTCAATACCGAGTTGTACCGAGCAGTACCTACCGAGCAGCACGGAGCAGTACCGAGCATAGTAGTTATGCTTATAAGACATCTATACCGACAAAAACCAAGCAATACCGAGCAGTATCGCTCGGTATACTAGGATACGCTTCAGCACGGCGCAGAACCTAGCATGGAACTGATCGATACCGAGCTATACTGAGCGGTCCGCTCGGTATACTACTCGGATACGCTTCG
>NW_021525380.1:0-206 GCF_001605985.2 Dendrobium catenatum | reverse complement strand
ATACGATCACTTCGACTATAAGTTCATTGAAATCGGAGTTTAGATGATCCCATATTTAATTTTTGAAGCATCCAACTTGATTTTTGCCTCGAGATTCATGCTCCATCAAGATAATTTTTTGATGATATATATCATATGTAAAACAATTTATTCTTATATAATATTAACATTAAAATATATCCAATAATATTTATGTTCATTAGAAT
>NW_021525379.1:0-221 GCF_001605985.2 Dendrobium catenatum | reverse complement strand
CGTTGATTATTTTCTTCTCTCTAACTTCTTTTAGTGCCGAAATTTTCCTTTTTAAATAAAAATTTATCTCGCATTAAAAACTGGATTTTGAAATTGAGATATTTTCATTCTTGCTACAGTAATCTATTATATATATATAATATTCAAAGTCTTTATGTTACCTTCAAATTCTTGTAATATTGTTATTGAATTTATCATATGATTTTTATTCTATTTTGTGA
>NW_021525378.1:0-2871 GCF_001605985.2 Dendrobium catenatum | reverse complement strand
TACAATCATTTGCTATTGATTTCCTACGTTTTCTCTCCTTTATGGTTAATTTGCTAAATTTTACGCTATATTCATTTTTCATTAAACCAAACACTCAAAATTTAAAATCTCCTTCATTTGGAATACTCTGCATTACTTTTTTAGCAAACAAAACGGTCCCTTAATTACAATTATTATTCTTGCATAGTTTGCTGCCATTGACTTCTTTCGGCACATACCATGGTTTCTTTATAAGATTTCGATTTATCTTAGCTCATTAATTCTATAACAAAAGCATCTCTTATAAGATCAGCATATTCATACCTTTGTGGTTCCTTTATAGGACACGAAGGTTTATGACTTGCCAAGTCATTAGTTCTCTACCTTTCATTAATAGTTTTTTATCCATATTTTTAGGAATGTGCTTCAGCTGATTCTTGAGTATTGGCATCATAACTTTATTGGCTTGGTGCTCCACCTCAATCTCTATTTTCAATTTACACCAATTGGATTTGTCTTGTGCTTTATTAATGTATCATTTTCAGTCTTTGCTATTCATTGAACAAAACATCCCTACTAATCATGCATTTAATAAATCCTAGATCCAAATATCATAAATTATACACTTTTAACTCATTTTAGGTAGCCAATAAAAATGCATTTCATTATACTTATCTTAGGCTTGTCTTTATTGATATGAGCATAAGCTCTACATTCAAAGACCCTTAGCAGGAGTAATTTCCACTCCAAGCTTTTTAGGGTGTCAACTAATGGCTGAGGTCCTGAGGATGATCATCTTTTGATCAGATATGATATAGTTCAAACTTTTTAACCCAAAAGCTTTTATGCAACCCTAAATTTTCCAAAAAAAAAAAAACATGCGAGGAATCTACTTGAGCAAAAAACTTTAAAGGGAAGAAGACTATTTATGGATTTTACAAAAACTTTAAAGAATTTCTTGTGTCTTTTTTTTTTTTTAAGAATTTTTTTTTTTTTTTTTTTTCTGCAGTGCATTTTGCCCCTCTTGGATTACCAAGCTAGTCTAGAAGCATGGGGCGGAAAGCTGGAGGCTTGTACATAAATCCAAAAAAATTTGGTGCTGTTGGGAAACCTTGCATGAAGGAGATGGTTGCATTCCTCAGTTGCGTATCTCTTAACAAAAACAATGACGACAATTGTGCCCGACAGAAAGAACTATTAGCTGCTTGTGTGGAATCTCAGGTGCTCAATCTGTTTTACCTCAAAGCTGATTTTTTTTAAAAAAAAATTGAACTTTAGTGATGTCTACTTCTTGTTGCCTTATTATTGCAAATTTTATTATGATTTTGATTGTGAAGTTCTGTTAATACTAAAAACATATAATGAAAATTTCAAAGCATTTTTAACAAAAAAAAAAAAAAAACTTGTACATCTTTCCCCCCAGAATATAGAGTTATAGATATATAGATTTATTATTCTGTACGGAGTTCGGAGGGCTTCTGGAGACCAATAAAAATGCGCCACATCATCCAAAAAATGTACCGAGCACGTAACTGAATGGGAGAACTGTCAGGTGTCCGCACATAATAATAGCTCCAGAATATAATCTTAGATCCTCGATTGAATAGGAACTAAAAAATTAAGCTCTGCAAATTAGACCCTCAATATTCAGCACCTCAAGTAATCACATTGAAATTGTTCTTTCGTGGTATTGCAGAGCGGCAAGCCTAAGAACCCAGCAAGGACCATAAATTATCATTTGCAGAGGCTCGGCAAAAGCAAGTTCTTCTAACCGCTGTCTCTGCATCTCCTCAGTTTTTTTCAATTTACAATCCCATCTATCAGAATCTGGATTTTCTTTCTGACAAGATTACATTTTGAACACCGCACTTTCAGATAATGGAGTTTTCAGCTTTTGGGTTCATCTTTTTTTTTTTTGTTGAGAAGACATTTTCAGATATGAATAAAACAGAACATCCAAGCATTCAAACATTGTAGCTTTGGTTTGTGCTTGCAGCTTAAACTAGGAACATGGTTTCAATTAGATATAGAAAAATGCAGAATTATCCAACTTCACAAATTATTTATCAAATTACATCGATGTGGTGTGATTGATGAGTTTTGTTTTTAATTCAGTGAGTGAGATGAAGTTGCATTTCTTGTTCTAGCCAGCATGCTGTTCTTGGTTTACTGTGCTTGCTCCATTTCGGGTTCAGTTCGCATTGGTGTTCTCTTGTTTTAACCATCACTGTCCTCTCCTGCATATAAGTCAGTTGCTCGAGAATTTATTTTGATTCAGCCTGACATGGTTCACACTTTATATATTTGCTGTATTTCACACACTTAGGTTTTGTTTGGGACGGCTTTCTTACTGCTTCATAGAGTAACTTTTTAGTGCAAAAATTAAAAAATTTATACTAGAAAGCTGCTTTAAGAAGTAGTAAGAAAGCCGCCCCAAACGAATCCTTAATCTTCGTTTGGGACGTTTTTTTTTCTACTTCTTAATAAATTTTTGTACTAAAAATCTGCTTTAAGAAGCAATAAGAAAGCCGTCCCAAATGAAGCCTTAGACTTTGTTTGGGATGGTTTTCTTATTTCTTTTTTAAAACAACTTTTGAGTATAAAAAGTTTAATTTTTGTCCTAGAAAGTTGCTTTAAGCATCAATAAAAAAGCTGTCCCAAATGAAGTCTTCGGCTTCATTTAGGACTTTTTTATCGCTTCTAAATAAGAAAGCTGCATTAAGAAGTACTTAAAAAGCCGTCCCAAAAGAAGCCTTAGTTGTTGTATGGTATCCTATCTTAGGCAGGCAGGATTTATGCAAGATTTAGCCTAAATTCTTCCTATTTGAGTTTTTGGGATTTTAAATTCAATTATTTTGACAAATTTAGTTTTAGCTCATCATTCACAAAATT
>NW_021525377.1:0-344 GCF_001605985.2 Dendrobium catenatum | reverse complement strand
TATATATATATATATATCTTTCTCAATCTCACTCTCACTTCTCTCTCGCTCTCTCTTTTCTCTCCCTCTCAATCTCACTCTCTCTTCTCTCTCGCTCTGTCTTTTCTCTCCCTCTCTCTATATTTCTCTTGCTCTACCTCTCTCTCTCTTATTATCTCTCTCTCTCTCTCTTTTACTCTCTCTCTCTCTCTTACTCTCTCTCTCTCTCTTGCTCTCTATCTCCATCTCTCTTTCTCTCTCTCTCTCTCTGTTGCTCTTTCTCTATTGCTCTCTCTCTCTCACACTCTTACTCTCTATTTCTCTCTCCCTCTCTCTCTCCCTCTCTAAAGCATCATCCAAATTAG
>NW_021525376.1:0-365 GCF_001605985.2 Dendrobium catenatum | reverse complement strand
ATGTCCCTACAGATCCCTCTTGTCCTCTAGATGGGCTTTGTTTGGAGACTTTAGACGATCCCGATGATTTTCAAGTTTGGGATGCACCCCCTGAATTTGAAGAGGAAATTAAATCTACGGTCGATGAGTTGAGAGAAATTAACCTGAGAACCGATGATGACCCCCATCCAATCTTTATAAGTGCTCTACTGAGAGAGAGTGAAACCCAAGATTTAATTTGATTATTGTCTGAGTTCAAGGATTGCTTTGCTTGGACATACGATGAAATGTCAGGTTTGCCTGCTGAGGTAGCAGTCCACAAACTTGGGGTTCCGCATGATGCCATTCCTGTTAAACAAGCTCCTCGACGCATGCGCTTAGAGATC
>NW_021525375.1:0-425 GCF_001605985.2 Dendrobium catenatum | reverse complement strand
GGTAGAAGCTCTGCTTTGAGTCTCGCTCATCATCTGAACAATGAGTGTAGCAAACTGAGACAGCATATCAGCACCGGCCACAGGGGCTGTACTCCCCACTAGTGCTGCCTGACTGGCACTCTGCCCGTCAGTCATGTCTGGGTCTGGCTGATCCATACAGAAATCCAAAAAAAATCCGAAAAACTATCACAAAACAATACCTACAGATCAGACTCTGAAATCTAGTCCTAAACCTCCTTCCCTTTCCCAGAACCTGAAAACCACCAGAAAACAAGAGTGAGCTCAACAGCTCAGCAAAGCGACAAACCTCCAATCAAAACTTCCAGAATCCGAAACCAAACACATCAGACCAAATCCAATCAGAATATTCGTATAGAAATCAGAATTAGACAGATCAACAGAATCGTACAGATCAGAACAGAACA
>NW_021525374.1:0-254 GCF_001605985.2 Dendrobium catenatum | reverse complement strand
AAGGTTTGGTGGAGTAGGATATTGGAGATTGTATTTGGCTTCAAGAATGTAGGCTATGATGTGTCCTAAAGCCAGATTGGGTTTTCTCTTATGGCCTGGATCGCGAATAGTTGTTAGGTGATCGATGTAGCGAAAGAGTAGATCAGTGGCATTGAATTCTCTATGGGCCATAATGAAAAAGGTGGTCAAGGACAGAAGTGGAGTGATATGGATTCGATTCCCGGCTTTTGGAATTATGGAGGTGCGAAGGACAT
>NW_021525373.1:0-200 GCF_001605985.2 Dendrobium catenatum | reverse complement strand
CAAAATCCGACTTAAAACGAGAAAGTTACGCAATTTAAAAGTTTAAAGACAATAATTAAATAGTTTTAAAATAGTGCAACTGGCTGTTTTCAAAATAACTGTAGGCAGATCAAAAATTTTTGAGCAATACCAACTCTAAAATGTGCAGAATTCAAATACGTTTAAATCAAGGTGCTGTGCGTCGACAGCGGATCGAAAAT
>NW_021525372.1:0-325 GCF_001605985.2 Dendrobium catenatum | reverse complement strand
TTGGCGGGCTACAGTTTCCTGCAGCTACTGCAATGGCCGCCGACATTCCTGTGAATGGCATGAATTCTGAAGGGTTCGATGGGAGGCCCCATTCTGTCGAGACTTCTACACGAATTGTTGCTGCCGAGAACCCTCGTTGGAGGATTTCTGTAATCGAACGATTATCACAACTGGAAGCTCTAACCACCAAGAGAATTGTGACTGGTGGAAAGGTTTCAGTGGTATCTGCCAATGCCACTTCTCTGTTGACCAGGTTACCTGCATCCGAAAAATATAATGTTGAAGCCTTCCTCATCTGGAGGAGGGCTTACGAGAAGACAAAGAA
>NW_021525371.1:0-218 GCF_001605985.2 Dendrobium catenatum | reverse complement strand
CGGAGGAGGAGGATGCCAAGAAGATTGAGACAGCTTGAAAAGCTGATTAGCATCCCAGTTTTCACAGATTAGACAAGTATTAAAAGATGAAATCGACTGAATAATCGATCTATAAGCAATAAAAGAGCTGCTGTCATCACAACCACCATGGACCAATTGATTTCTGCTTTTATAGCAAAAGAAAGTAATAGAAGAAAGAAGATTTCTAAGAAAGAATT
>NW_021525370.1:0-3536 GCF_001605985.2 Dendrobium catenatum | reverse complement strand
ACGCATGAGCGTAAAAAGAGAAAAGAATTCAACAACCTGCTTAAGAAAGTAACAATGTATGCAAATAAAGGTGGATGCAATTACAAGTTTATTTGGTGGAAGTCTCAGCTTCAAGTTCATATCTACAGGGAGGGTTGGAGGTGGAGTGCGGAGGCTATAGGTTTTAATTCTTGTTGGGAGATTTAATTATTTTTGGGCGAGAATGAAGATTTTTCAATTGAAACACATTGCTCATGCTAGAATTGCAACATAGGCAGGTGCATAAATCATCCAATTAATGCAAGGCTTCAACACAAAAAGGTCATTGATGCAAGAGGCTCAACGATAAGATTTCCTACTGCAATTGATATGAAGTATAGCATACTTTTATACAAAGGAAAGTTGAGGATTCAAATATCATAAGTTACCAATCAATTGAGCAACTCAATTTTTTTAAAATGAAATAGGAAATAGTTGTCTATAAGTCCACTTGATAATAAAATAATCATAAAAATTCAATAATTTCAGTAAAAATTTGAAAATAAAATAAAATCCATAAGCAAACAAATTAAGTTTTACAACATTAATTTTTTTATGTATCACTTTTTAACCAAAATCAATGGTGTTAAATCAGCAAATAAATAATCAAACAAAAGAACTAGACAACAAATGAAGTTGCCAAGGAAAAGAATAAAGCATGATGACTCCAAAAAAATTAAATAGTAACACTGGTACCACACTAAAAATAAATAAATATCCAACTTAAACGCACAGCATTGAAATTGAAAATGAAAATGTATTTAAGTAAAAAATGTTATGAATTACAAATCCAGAACCATTATTTATGTACTCCTCGTATCTTATGTAAGTAAATGAAGTTGGCACGAGATCAATTTCAATTTAAATTCATGATTAATACAATTTTTTTTAATTCCCAAAAAATTCAAACTCAATCCAGTTCAAATTAGAAATCCAAAATCAAATCATTGCTCCCATCCATCACTACTTGTTATAATTCCCATATATCCACAAGCTACACACAAGTCCTGCAAACAAAATTGCAGAAACAGAAAACATGCATGAAATGGGACTTGTCAGCCATCTCATCTGCAAAGCAACAGATAGCACCGCCCCATTCAAAACTTTCTATTAAATAAATATCATCAAAAGGCAACCGCCTCACCCAACAATATCACAAAAAAACAAGGCCAAAATATTGTAGCATCAAGCACAATAAGTAAGCTGAAGGATGCCAAATGCCTTCAATGGCCAATAAAAAAAAATAGGCTGAAGGATCATTACATGTCAATTTAAAGATCAGTTCTAGAAATGATAATGAAATAAATCATGATTTCATTATTCAATATATGGATATTCAAATTACAAGATAGTTCATCTTAAATGCATAGTTAGAACAACGAAAATGTACCTATGTACTGAGAAATAAAGTACCCGAGGATCACTATAGAACATATTTTGAGTACCATTGCCATGATGAACATCCCAGTCCACAATCAATATCCTTCTCATACTTAATTCTGCCTGCAAAAAGAAATAAAAATAACAGAATCATTTAACATGAACAGATGATCGGAAATTAATTTCATCAGGATTTGAGGATGAAATCTTAGAAGCTATTCCTAAACTTGTCTATGAATGTTATATAAATATTGTACATACTCTCTCATTCAAGAGATAGGATGCTGCAATTGCCACATTGTTGAAGAGGCAAAAACCCATAGCTTCATTAGCTTCTGCATGATGACCAGGAGGCCTAACAACAGCAATGGCAGAATCCAGATTCCCATTCGCAACATTCTCTGTAGCCTATATGAAATAAATGATATCTACAAATTGAAATCTTAACAATAGGTGAAAGAAAAATACATCTTACAGATAAAAAGAGGCAGGATTTAAGATCAATGCTAAGACTATTAAATTGAGAAAATATTAAAAGTAACCAAATTTTGAATTAGGATTAAAGTGCTCAACCTCAATAACGGTTCCTGCAGCAAGATAGGCTGCCTTAGAAGAACCCTCGTTAAAATAAATAGAATTCAACTTCGAAGCAATCATCAGACGTCGAGAATCGAACTTCTTAGAGCTAATATTTCTTATCAGCTTTATGTGATTCCTCGTATGCACAGATGCTATAATTGCATCCTCAGCTTCCTTGATTTTAAGCAATATGCACCTGAAAGATTTAAAAAAAGATTAGTACTTGGGGAAAAAAAAGATCATTTCAATATAAGATACATAAACCAGCTCAGCAAGTTTAGTTCACAACCCGTGAACAATATGAGTCTGATGCTTCCATAAAAAGATCCAATGAAAATGAATAGAATATCATCCTCAATGCTAATACAGAATGAAACATAATCCAGTTTGTTCAACTAATCATCTATTCTTTCTTCAATAAATGAAACACAAGCTAACAATATTTTTTCAGTCAATTGTATGTAAACATGAAAACTTCTTCAAATTGATGAATATTCAAGTGCTGGACAATATGGACAACAATGATAACTTGAGATTGCAGTAAGGCCGTTATTTCAGTCGTCACATGTCACATGCTCTTATTTTCAATTGGTATACGTGTTATTCTACTCATCGTTCCTTGAGATTATTTGAAGTTTACATGACAGAAATCAAATAAAACATGTAAAACATAAAGGAAAATGAAATGAACCACAGGATAAAGTTAGCATAAAGTACAACAAAGGGGTAAGGAGAAGCCTGATACCAACCATAAGGGGCAAGGGAGGAAGCTCATGGCACTAAGTCGCTAGCCAAGAGGAATGGAGGAAGGGAAGCTAGCAATTAGAGATCCTTGGATTCTCGGCAACACAATTCTTTCATAACTCAATCAAAACCATTCAATGAGGACAAAAAACTATCCCTACATTAACTCTTCAAGATAGAAGTGACAATTTTTATTTTTCTTGAAAATTGGATCAATGGTATGCATAGAACTTCAATTTTCCAAGAATCATGGACAATTTGAATCTACTCAGCTTTTCACTCCAGTGATTGTAATTCCTAGCCTACATGACTTCCAAAATTTATAATAAGCCGCAAAAATTTGCACCCAAGCCTCTATTGAGAGAGTTTTGGATCGAGTAAATTTTTTTAAAAGGTGGATTAGATTTAAAATAAGATACTGCGAAAAAATTTCGTCTGCATTTCATGAGGACCTTATAATTTGGTTCCATACTTCCCGCAAGCACAAGCCTCTCAGGTTAATTATCCCTCCCTATATGAGAGAAATCTTTCAATTAAAGCTAACCAATAAATAGGCACGACTTGCTTGGCATATAGTAGCAACACTTGATTTAAGATTAGAATTCATCATCTTATACTTAAAGCAGACGGTGGGAAAAATTATGATAAACCAAATCAAAATCTTATGGCTAAGTCATCTTGGATTATTATGATCCCTAGTTTATTTAGTCAAAAGAGGTATTTGACCCAGCCTAACTAAAGAATTCTTCTCAACAACCATGAGTAACTCATTCAAAGGTATTACAAGTAGAGTGCTGAGTTAGCCGTTGTATAAT
>NW_021525369.1:0-291 GCF_001605985.2 Dendrobium catenatum | reverse complement strand
CCGATCTGGCGTGCAGCAGTTACAGTCAACATTATCATTTGACATGCACAGTATCCTTAGAAGTCACGTGTGTTTCTAGTTCCCGTAATACGTTCATTGGGGCTCATGCAAGTATTTGGGTGGCATTTTGAATTGAAATTAACTCATTCGGTTGAGATCAACGTTTAACATGGTCATCATCGGGGCATTTACAGGAATTTCATTTTATTGATTGAACCTTGTCGACATGTCCATAGAGGATTGGGTCTTTTGTAGGCTTTATGCCTTTGTTGGTGAATTTTCATTGTTTAC
>NW_021525368.1:0-265 GCF_001605985.2 Dendrobium catenatum | reverse complement strand
GCATGTGAAAATCTTCTACCATTATTTGGAAGTCAAGCCCTTGTTGCTTTTCTTTTATTGCAAATAAATTGCATTTGGCCTTTGCTTATCATATATTCATTACAAGTCCCTATAACTTGGTTCAAACCAAGTTCATAAGTCTCATGTGATTTTGGCAAGTTCAAGTTCTCCACATTCACTTGAGTTCATCATGGTTCAATTCTTTGAGTTCAAAGTCTCCTTGATTAAGCTTGATTTTAAGTCTTTTGTTCAAGTTTGTACTTAA
>NW_021525367.1:0-224 GCF_001605985.2 Dendrobium catenatum | reverse complement strand
ATCAAAATCATAAACTCGGAAGCCCGAGTTGTAACAGCTGTGGGGGCTAAAGAAGAGTCACGTTGGTAGTGCAATACTCAGAGGGTGCCTCCGGGGAGTGGACGTAGGTCAAGTTGACCGAACCACTACAAACTCTTGTGTTCTTTTTAATGCTTCAGCACTTTAATTTTCTGCACTTGTTTTTCCATGGTGACTTTAGTTTGTGATATTTGTTCTTGGTTTTA
>NW_021525366.1:0-415 GCF_001605985.2 Dendrobium catenatum | reverse complement strand
TCAATGTATTGAAGAGGTTGATTCATAACTATTGCATTTGGACCGGTTAGAAGGTAAATCTCCAAAAATCATCTATTCTAATGGGGAAGAACATTGGGAGAAGAAGGAAGAAACAGATTGCTAAAATACTCAACATGAAAGTGGTTGATGAAATGGAGTATTTGGGTATTAAAATAGCATTGAGAAGATTGAGAAAAATAGATTTTCAAAATCTATTGGATAAAGCTTCTAAAAAGCTCAATGTTTGGGGCAATAGATTTATCTCATTGGCGAGAAGAATAACATTATTAAAAAAATGTTTTTCTTACTCTTCCTTTATTTTCTTCTTCTTGCTCCTTAGTTCCTTTGAGCATTTTAAAAGATTTTGACATGGCATGTAGGAATTATTTGTGGAATAAACATGATGGGTCACATG
>NW_021525365.1:0-392 GCF_001605985.2 Dendrobium catenatum | reverse complement strand
TTAAATTTTGTCCATAATGCATACTAATTTCCCATTTGAGTGTGTTAGTTTGCAAAAATCCTCTATCAAATTTTCAGAGTAATGATAAACTCTAATTAAGCTATTTTTAACTTATCCAAAACTAGCTACGGACAAACTGATAAAATAATGCAATATAAATATAAATGATTTAAAAAACACTATTTTTTCCTCAAAGGAAAACATATTACGTGTTGTATTCAGACGCTTATTGAGGTTAATCCGGACACGTCATATCACCAAATACGCATTGATTGACGTGATGAGTCAAAATTGACCTCAGAATGCATTCGGACACCCCGCACTTAATAATATCTCTCCTCAAAGACTGTAAAACCATCATTAAATAACAATCATGATGAACAAAATAATTT
>NW_021525364.1:0-430 GCF_001605985.2 Dendrobium catenatum | reverse complement strand
GGTAACACCTCCCTTCACCACTTTATTGCAAACATTACATTTCAAATATATATAGCTCTTCTCTCCGCCGCCAATGTCAACTTGTACACCATACTTCCAAGAAGGGTCCCTCCGCAATGACATATTCGTCTTTTCTTTACCTCTAACCATGTCTCCTAAAGCAAAAAATCAAATACACCAAAAAAAATAAAAAAAAAACTAAACCCTAGTTTCTCTTAAACTTGAAAAATATATCCCTAAACTTAATAAAAATACCTAAAATCCAATGTGGAGTACTTCTTGAGGGTGGCCGGAAGTTTCCACTTCATCGGAGAGAGGCGGTGCCGGCTGGAGGAGCAGCGGGAAGCAAGGCCGACCGCGTGCGGGAGCTCGGAATCGCGACCCGGAGCGTGTGGGAGGGAGAAAAGTCGGGTATGCTGAAGGATACGGG
>NW_021525363.1:0-2188 GCF_001605985.2 Dendrobium catenatum | reverse complement strand
TGGTTGCATTTCCTTCTCTTTTTTCCTTTGTTATTTTACAGGAAGTTTGAGCTAAACGTGATCAAGTTGATCTTCCTTTTTTGGGTGCTAATGTTTCTCAGCCCGAGCCTTTTACCTTATTATTTTTGTAATAGTAGAACAAGGAACCACCGGCTTTTAGGTTTTTTTCTTTATATTTTGGCTGTAGCTCCTTGGAGCAGTAGCGAGCTGGTGGATCATTTTAAGGATTTTGTAACCGACTTTTGAAATTAACACGTAGGCCCCTCCGTGGGTTTAACCTAAAAAAAAAAACATTAAAGGAGTACGCCCATATTTTTTATGGCCTTACCCATAGGCATGTAAGGTTATGCCAATGATTTGTTAGACTAGGAGTGAGGTTAGTGATAACCATTTATATGATTTGAGGTTTGTCGCTTTAAATTCAATATGAATCTCCTTTTCATTTTGGGTCACATATGATCAATTTGTTTTCAAGTGCCAGTCCCTTGTGTTAAGATTAGCAAAGATTGCTTCTAATGTTCTTAAGAATTTCTAAATTTGTTGCTTGTAATGTTCTTAAGGATTTCTAAAAATATTCACAGGATTTCTAAAATGCAATGATTGCTGGATACTTGTCAAAATTCCAAGAGCTGCAGATTTCGTATGGGCATCATTGTCTGTATTCAGCACGCCAAATAATTTTTTACTTTGCTTACATAAATTTTAGCACATCTTTATTCACCAAAAAGTTAGTTTCTTCATTAAAAGTTCGGTGTTTGTTGATGCTTCAGAAAGTTTTTTTTTTTGGGGAAAAAAAAAAAAAAACTTTTGCTTCAGAAAGTAAATAAGGTGAATATGAATCTCATCATTCTCCAAAGAAAGTAATGGGACCTGCATTTGTCTTATAAGAATTATTTTGAAACCAACGATGACGGAAGGGATGAGATGGAGCATAAAAACTCAAATGATTTCTCTTTTTAAAGTGCTTGGCTGAGGCCTCGTCAGATGTCATGAAGATAGTTATAATAGCATTATAAATATCTAAAGCTATTAATTATAGTGAAAACAATTTTTTTCAAGATATGAGTACTATAAGAGAATGAAACTTAACATTATATGCTAGGGGTGACAAAATGAGTTTTCGGATTGGATTTGGGTCAAACTCGAAACTAACCCGCCTTCAACTCATTTGATCCGAACCCGGCCTGATTAGATAAACAGGTAAGAAATGCAGACATGAATCCGACCCTTCAGGGTGGTTTACCTGACCTGTTCCACGAGGGTTGAGCTCGAGCAGGTGTGGGATTGTAGGCGAGGGCAGGACCGCGAGAGATTTAAGCGAGTGCCATGTGCGGGAGCATCGAGCGCTATTACGGGCGAGGGAGGGACAGTGCAAATGCGCGGGTGTGTGTGCGACTCCGAGTGAGGGAGGGACCATGCAAGTGCGCGATTTGAGGGCTTGCATGGATGCAAGCACTACGAGCTAGTGATGGCGGTTGTGCATGAGTTCGGGGTGAGGAGCTTGTGCCGCTGCACAAGGGCGAGTCGGGCGACTAGCTAGGTCGGACGGGAATGGGTCAAATTTAGATTAGCATTTTGACCCGGGCCTGACACGATTTTTCAAATAGGTCAAAATTTAAACCTGAAGTCAACCAATCTGTTAAATAGGCGACCCCAACTTGGATATTTCTAATTGGGTTCAGGTCGAGTTATCATGATACGTGAATAATTGACACCCCTATATTATATGCTATATAGTATCTCCTAAAATAGAAATATATCTGTAGTTTATTTTCTTTGAGAATTATGCTCAAAATTTTGTTAATTGAACTCCAAAGCGCATGGGATAATCATGTGCATATTAAAGTCCTTCGCGGTTGAAATTGCATCAAATTGGCCGTATAAATTTTATTATTTTTAATCTGGTCGAAGCTCATTTGAATCTTGATACCATTATTTATGCAGTGTTTGGATATATCTGTAGTGACTTGATTTGAATATTGTCAGACTTACATGTTTATTTTATATTTATTGATTATTTGATATTTATATATTTGATTTTTTTGCTTAATTTATTGACCTATTTTTCATGATTTTGATTTGGAGAGAATTTGGGTACAATTCACTGAATTACAATTTTTTGAAATCAATATTAATTCATCTACTTAAATTTTTTGGATTTATTTTATGTAAAATTTACGATTTCACC
>NW_021525362.1:0-200 GCF_001605985.2 Dendrobium catenatum | reverse complement strand
TCAGGTCAGTAACAGGCACAATCCAGAAAAGGATTTCAAGATGTTTACTCATAAATCTACATGATCAAGTTCAAAGTTATAAAATTGAGAATGTTGTATGGGGAACCAATATGATGCACGGACACGGACACGGCGACACGGACACGACACGACACAGACACGGGACACAGCATTTTTTAAAAATATAGGACACAGGTGCG
>NW_021525361.1:0-1468 GCF_001605985.2 Dendrobium catenatum | reverse complement strand
AAACAGTAAGTATTCTGTCTACAGTCGTATACTGCCCTGCTGTCATACTGCCATGGCCTTCCCAAAATGACATGACAGACGTCCATGTCAATAACATCGCAAAGGACCTCGCAGGTATACTGCTTCCCGATAGAAAAACTGATGCGGCACATATCAGTCACTTGAATGTCTACTCCTTTTTTTACCCAGCTGATATTATATGGTAGAGGATTCTTAGTCGTTTTCAATTGTAACGACTGCACTAGGGCGCGTGAAATAACATTCTCAGTGCACCCATTATCAATGAGCATCTCACATACCTTTCCGTTGATGGTAAAACGAGTGCGGAATATGGCATTGCGCTGTGAGGTTGTAGGCTGCCGAGGGGCTAACAACAGACGTTCCAGGATGCACACGACAGCCTCTCCTTAGTCTGCTTCGAGATCTTCAACTACATATTCGGAGTTGACTTGGGCATTATCCTGATCCTCTTCTAGCTCTCCTTCCGCAATTTGAATTTGAGGTCGACTCGGACACTCGTTAGACTTATGTCCCGGTTGGAAGCATCGGAAACACTTAAGTGTAGTTGGCTTCGAGTATGGATTCTCTTTTGATGGTGGAACACGAGGTTTAGGAATTACTCTGGACTCAGTTCCCACCATTTGGCTTGCTCCAGGCGATGCAACGGAACCCGAAGATGCGTTCCTGTGGGAAAACGAAGTGCTACGTGTGTCGTTAGCATGGTCTGTCATCGGCCGTCGGACGGAGCCACTTCTTGAGTGTCGAAGCATCTGTGACTCAGCTTTTAGAGCAAAATTGACAGCCTGCGAGATTGTCCAGACGGAGTTGAGCTCCAATTTGTCCTGAATAGGATCCTTCAAACCTCCAATGTACCTCGCAACGAGTTGGTTATCAGACTCGTTGAGGTTATTACGTGCGCTCAACCTGTAGAATTCCTCTGTGTATTCACTAACGGATCGTTGTCCTTGACTGCAGTGTTGATATTGCACGTAAAGCATTTGCTCATAGTCCGTAGGAAGGAAGTGCCCCCTCATCAATTGCTTCATTCTATACCAGTTGCGGACAGCTCCTCGACCTTCCCGGCGTCGAGACTGCAACAGTTGCATCCACCACGCACTAGCCCCTCCTTTCAACTTACACGCAACATATTTCACCTGTTTCTCGGGAGGAATTTCCATGTAGTCGAAGAATGTTTCTACCGCACGTTCCCAATCCAGATAATCTTCTATGTGAAGACGTCCTTCAAAGAAGGGAATGTCGATCTTGACGCGGAATTCTCCCTGGTGGCCTTGCGGTCGAGTGCGGTGAGGTCGTCTCCTGTAACCTCTTTCGTCAGGGTCAAGATACTCATTCATCACTTGATTCGCATTTTCTCCATCAGAATCAGAGAAGACGGGGTCCGCAGCGGTGACTCCCTGATGTCGTCGTTCTGCGAATTCCGGCATTCGCCGTTCTGGCGAAGTGTCTT
>NW_021525360.1:0-510 GCF_001605985.2 Dendrobium catenatum | reverse complement strand
ATGTGGACAGCAAACTACAACATGGCATAAAGTTGTCAAAGTGTTTAGGAAGGTTTCTAGAGTGTGGACAGCACCTAAACACAAACCTAGACTCACCTATATGCCACTAATTGGTGCAGGAAAACTGGGACAGCAACCAATAATATTGGTTTAAGCAACCTAACCAATTAGGGATGTAGTTGTGACAAGAACAGCACTTAAACAATGAAGTAGACTTGCTTAAAACGATGAAAAAGGTGCAGAAATTTACTGGACAGCGGGGAAAACAGTGAACTAAAATTAATTAGGCAATGGTATGCATGCAAACAAGCACACGATTGGTTAGGTAGACTCCTAGGATGTTTTCTAGCATATGTCACCTATGCCTACCATGCTCTGATACCAAATATGATGTGAAACTAAATGCGATAGACAAGAATTGCATTTAAGATATTAATAAAAGTGAACAACTTTGCTTTGCCGCCAATAGACTTTTTGTTTGTTCACATGAAGGTTTTAGAATTTGTCATT
>NW_021525359.1:0-1144 GCF_001605985.2 Dendrobium catenatum | reverse complement strand
TCTCTCTTACTTGATCGTGTGCTGGATCTTCAAACAAAACTAAGACGTTAAACTTTATATTTCTCTACAACCACAAATATTTCAGGACCAACAATATATGATATAAATGATGTAATAATGATGCACTAACCATATTTTTTATCATCTTGTATATAATATTCTAAATCCTTATACTTTATCAAAAATATTTTAAATATAATTCTATATCAAAATTTTGGGATATGCTATTCTAATTATTTATAAGATATCCATCTTTAAAAATAACAACATTCAATTTAAAAGTAAAAAAAAAAAAAAAAAAAAAAAAAAAAAAAAAAAAAACATAAAATGGAGGGAGTTTTGAACTTGCTAGAACTTCTAAACTTTTTATTATAGCCATTCGAACAAAATCAAAAGGTCAGATCTATATTTGAATCAATTAGTTCATTAAAATTGAACTGGTTCATCAGTTCTCCGGTTCAACCACCGTTTCCAACCTATCATGGCCAGTTCTCCGCGGAACCTATGTGGCTGAAAGGTTACCACAAATTGTGCATAGTTTCCGGTTCAAGCAGCTTTGGCTGAAAGGTTACCAAAACTTGTGCATAATTTCTGGTTCACCAGTTCTCCGGTTCAACCACCGTTTCCTACTTTCCTCCACATGGCGATATAAATTTGATATTATAATTTTAGTAACCTTTTATTTCTTTTTATGAACCTCAAAATTGCTTGATACTTAATTACTCAGGAGGAGCAGAGGGGAAAGTAGGATATTGATTGTTTACAACGACATCAACACATGTATCAAAGCTCCCAAGCTATTTAGTTATTAAGTGTATGGTCATTGTTTCTCATATAAGGTCATATATCTCTTAAAGCACTCAGCGGCTTTGTAATAGTGAACTGATGAGGAGATGGCGAACGACAATCATAATATATCTATATAGTAGAAGAGAATAATCATTCAAATAAGTGCATTAATGTTTATGAAATAAACATCCATGATAAAAGCTTGAATTCATTTAATAAATTCTAAAGGGAGAGGCTAGTTGTGCCCTAGAGGACATGCTCACAATTAAACTACTATGACTGACTAATCAGATTTTTTAAAAAATAGACGTTGATGGGTTGATTTCATCGAGACATTTAATTCGCATGTAAGTTT
>NW_021525358.1:0-272 GCF_001605985.2 Dendrobium catenatum | reverse complement strand
CATTGCCGCCGGATTTCAGCTTCCAAAACGAAAAAGGGCAAGCGACGCCCCAAGATTTTGCCCACAACAGCCTTCTCAAGAGAATGGATACTACTCTCCACCAACTCCATGCGAAGATCCACCGTCACACCATCTGAGGAGAATTGCCCCCGCCGCACGGGTTCAGTGACCTTAATGTGGTCTGGGCGCTTCCAAGCATTAGCTGCTGTGCCCCGGGCTCCAGCCTCAACCGTTTTGCCAAAAATTCCTGCACTACCAGCGGTAGGCGCATT
>NW_021525357.1:0-230 GCF_001605985.2 Dendrobium catenatum | reverse complement strand
TTCTCATTCAAGCTTCTCTACCCATGTCTCTATGGGTCGACGTCCTCCTTACCGCTAACTACCTAATCAATCGCATGCCTTCACCTAACACTCAACATAAGTCGCCGTTCGAAATTCTACACGGTCATCCACCTCACTATGACCACCTCAAAGTTCTTGGTTGCCTTTGCTACCCATGGCTCCAACCTTATACTGAGCACAAATTATCCCCTACTTCTCACCCTTGCGTC
>NW_021525356.1:0-444 GCF_001605985.2 Dendrobium catenatum | reverse complement strand
AAATACAAGAAAAAGCATCTAAAAAGATTGAAAATTATAGGTGAACCGACTTAACATAATCATTAATTGTCTGTATGAATAGTTTAAAAATCCTTGTATGATCTTGTATGAACTTTATTTTGTACAATGTCAATCGTCTGTATGAACTGACATCGTACTGTATGAATAGTTCAAAAATGAATGTGTTCATCTGGTACAAGATATTACAAAGATTATTTTGTACACTATTAGTCGTCTATACTAACTAATGTCATATAGTGTAAACAATACAAAAATATAAGTCATGATTTGAATAACTACATTTTGGAGGAAAACATATCAAAATATATAGTATGATTGGAGGTCATATAGTAAGATTAGTTTTAAATTTTAAGTTTTGAGTCTCTCCCCCTGTGTGTGTGCATGATTATCCAATTATAATCATACTCTCTCATATTTAATAAA
>NW_021525355.1:0-434 GCF_001605985.2 Dendrobium catenatum | reverse complement strand
TGACCAATATATATATAGTGAATGGATTCAGATTTCATACCAAGTCGTGGAGTGTATGAAGAAAAACTGAAAACTGTGGAGTATGTGTCAGAGGGAACACTCATGAAGAAGATGAGTGTGATTATTACGATATTCTGAATGAGATTCTTGATTTAGAATACCCAGGTGAAGATGAGAACTTTGTATGCTTGTTTAACTGTCAATGGTATGATCTAGTACAAAATAGAGGCACAAGGGTTCATCGTGCGTATGGTTTAGTAGATGTAAAACATAGTAGAAGATACAGGAAGTTTGATCCATTTGTGTTAGTAAGTCAAGCTATTCAAGTTTATTTCAGCAAATATCCCAATGATCATAGAGACAAATAAGATTGCCTAGCTATCATAAAAACAAAAGCACGGAGAATAATTGATCAACAATACATTATAGCAGCT
>NW_021525354.1:0-271 GCF_001605985.2 Dendrobium catenatum | reverse complement strand
GCTTTATATCAGAAGGAAAGTTTTGATGTCCATGTTCCTTAAAAACTTTTTGAAACACAAAAATCTAGTGCACCTAGAACCAGATGATGTAATTGTTGATCTGTATCACAGAGGATTCATGCCACGGTATGTAACTGTTAATCTGTATCGCAGAGGATTCATACGGAGCAGGTTTGACGCTCCTTATGTTTCTTGGAAGAAAGTCCCGAAAGAAGTCTGAGAGATGTGGTTCAAAGAGTTTGAGGTATTTTTGGGTTTTAATTTTTTTGTT
>NW_021525353.1:0-271 GCF_001605985.2 Dendrobium catenatum | reverse complement strand
TGGAGGTGAGGGCCTTAAGTGGTGGTCCGGCGGAGCAATAGCGTCAGGTGATGGTCCGGCAGAGGTCAGTGCCTCATGTGGTGGTCCGACGAAGGTCCGGCGGTGGTCCAGCGAAACTCCGGTGGTGGTCGAGGAGGAGCTTCTTCCTTCTCTTCTCCTCTTCTCTTCCTGCTCCGGTCCTCCCCTCAAGAGAAAACCGTTTGGTAACCCAAATTAAGGTTTGAACCTTCCAACAGCGCTTCTAACCCTTGATTTGGACCCATTTGGGCTC
>NW_021525352.1:0-599 GCF_001605985.2 Dendrobium catenatum | reverse complement strand
AATATGATTTTTTTGGATCTGATTGAAATCTAGCACATAAGCAAACACTGATCATAATATCTGGTCGGCTAGTAGTCAAGTAAAGTAAAGATCCAATTATCCCTCTAAATTTATTTTGATCAACAGATTTACCCTTAAGGTCCATATCCAACTGAACTCATTGGTGTACTAATAGGTTTAGCATTGTCCATTTCTTATTTTTTTAGGATGTTCTTAATATATTTAGTTTGACTAAGAAATGTACCTACCTCAAGTTGCTTAATGTTAAAACCTAGAAAGTAATTTAAATCTCCCATTAGACTCATTTTAAATTCACTACTCATTGTTTTATAAAAATGATCACAAAGATTTTTATTTGAAGATCCAAAAATGATATCATCCACATAAATTTGAACAATGAGTATATCCTTTCTAAATTTCCTTAAAAAGAGAGTTGTATCCACACTTTCTTTTTCAAAAGATTTTTCAATTAGGAAAGTGCTCAACCTCTCATACCAAGCCCTAGGTGCCTGTTTCAATCCATATAATGCCTTTTTTTACTTGAAAATATGATTTGGGTATTTAGAATTTTCAAAATCTGGAGGTTGTTCTACAAAAAT
>NW_021525351.1:0-635 GCF_001605985.2 Dendrobium catenatum | reverse complement strand
GAAATTCTTAAGAATGTGTTTAAAAATAGAAATAAGCCTTCTTTTGAAAAATTTATCCATTCTTTTATTTAGATATAGCAAGAAGAATATAATATCATCTTAAAAAATGAATATAACATTCTTCAAGACATCCAAAAATAAGAATGAGTTTTATAAAATTCATCATTTATAAAATTGAATATAACAAACAGGATATTACATTATCTGAAAAGATAATAATAACATACTATAAGTATGCTTAAGATTAGAAATGAAGTTTTTAAAGACATCTGCATTCCCAAAGATTCTTCCCTTATTTTATATGAATAAAATAAGGTTTATTTTAGGCTGGGCTTCTCAAATCCCTATAAGAGCAAGCTCCTATAGTAAATTAAATCCTAGGAGGGATACTCCTAAGAAAACTCTCGATTAAAATAGTGATTTCATACCCTTTTGACTTCAAAGTAAAAGACAAAGAAATAGAAGTAAAGAGTTTTCAAGGATAAAGCTCAATATTGAACATTTATTAGCGAGTCAAAGAAGGAAAAGTAGGAGGTACCGGATTCTGAGAAGCTCAGAGGAGACCTCAGTCTACCCTATGTTGGGCTTTACATTTTATGAGAAAATTTTATGTTTAAGTTGACATTTTATTAGAA
>NW_021525350.1:0-260 GCF_001605985.2 Dendrobium catenatum | reverse complement strand
GACCTCGTGAGAGCATATGGTACCTGGATAGCGGATGATCAAAGCATATGACTAGAGATTCAACACAATTGATTTCGCTAGAAGTCAGGAGTGGAGGCAAGGTTACACTTGGAGATAACATCACAAGGAAGGTGATTGGGTCAGATATGATTGGTAATATTAATAACTTTTTCATTGAAAATGTGTTATTGGTAGAAGGCTTAAAGCATAACTTATTAAGTATAAGTCAGCTATGTGATAAAGGGTATTGTGTCAAATTT
>NW_021525349.1:0-209 GCF_001605985.2 Dendrobium catenatum | reverse complement strand
TGACAATTTGAGTAAATCTTATATATATATATATATATATCAGAAATCGATTTAGAAGGTTCATACAGATAAGTTTGTAATCATGCAAAAGAATATTCAACTAAGATTGTTTAACTTCATTAGTTCCTTTGTAAGTAATGCACAATTGATCCCAAATCTCTTTACTAGTTGCACAAGTTGAAACATGCATGTAATCTTCATATTTCAAT
>NW_021525348.1:0-205 GCF_001605985.2 Dendrobium catenatum | reverse complement strand
ATTTTAATATCCAAATAGAAAAGAAAATACCCCTTTTAGGTATGAGTTTCTTTTCATTTGGATATTCAAGCCCGGCGGATCCAAGAAGTTCGTAGAAGAAGAAAGGATGAAATGGAGAAACAAAGAAAGAGACAAAGAAATAATGATTCAAGGAATAGTATATCCCAGTTCAAAAATCACTTGCGTCATTATTAGGATTAGAATC
>NW_021525347.1:0-252 GCF_001605985.2 Dendrobium catenatum | reverse complement strand
AATCACGACGTGTGCCGATTGCCCGCTGGCCGCTGTCGCGGTGCCTCCTGGTCTACTCGCGCCCTGTCGCTAAGTTCCTGCGTGTCGCTTAGGGCTTTGTCAGTTCAACATTAGCGACGCTGCTGCCGCACTACTGCTTCGAGCCTTCCCTGATGTCGCCTCTGCAGCTGCGCGCGCCGCTACTGGTGCTTCGCCGTCGGCCAAATCTCGTAAAACCGGGTTGGGTCGTGTCAACGGGGCAACCCGCGCAGG
>NW_021525346.1:0-222 GCF_001605985.2 Dendrobium catenatum | reverse complement strand
GCAGTTAGAATTTATGGGAGATTTTAAACTCAACACGCTACCAGATGAACTCTAATCGTATGAAAACTGGCTCGTGAATGCACAATTCAACCCAGAATTCATGTAGAACAAAATCACTAACATTTTTTTTAGGAAGGAGAAAGGTACTCTCATACAGAAAACTTAAATGAAAGAGACTAACAACTTATCAAACAAATCAAAACCTTTCTCCCACCTTTGTTC
>NW_021525345.1:0-435 GCF_001605985.2 Dendrobium catenatum | reverse complement strand
AGTATTCGATTACAAAATAGGAGAAATCAAAATCTGCATGGTGAGACACAATTTTTCCCACCACTTATTCCATTGATTAAAAGGAATATCAGTTTTAAATGAATTAATAATACGTGACGGTGATAAATAACCAGTTAAAATCATATGCCACATGTAAAACTCAATCGATTGCAAGAAAGTAGTCATGCAAATTTTTCAAAAATCAAAAGGATTATTTTCAAATAAAGGTGGTCTCGTGATTGAATTACCTTCTGCAACATTATGATTTGAAAAATTAGCCATGGATCAAAATTCAAAAGGTTTTAAAAACTTATTTTATGAATACGGCTCCGATAACACTTGAAAGTGATCAGATGACACTAGAAAATGCTCGGATGACACTTGAAAGTTCATTAGGGATGTTAAGCCCTTATGAACTGGCCCAAGGCTAATAAA
>NW_021525344.1:0-344 GCF_001605985.2 Dendrobium catenatum | reverse complement strand
GGTGTTTGAATCACCATCTTCAATCCACTTTACTTTTGCCCTTTGCCTCTACCAAGTATTCAAACAATTGAGAATAACATTAAGCTCTTTAACTTTGCTCCTAAGCATCCAAAGTTTATCATTATCAAGCCAACCTTCACTAGCTTCCTCCTCTTGAATCTGAGAAATTTCAGCCTTCAACCTTTCTTTATCTATAGAGAATTCTTTCAACTTAGACTTGCTCCAATAGAACAAATCCTTCAAACTTCTTTAGCATTTCTTATTAAGGATCTCCATATCATCTCCTATGAAATTTTTCTTCCAAACATTAGAAATGATGTGAGCCGACGTCTTGAAGGATAACC
>NW_021525343.1:0-413 GCF_001605985.2 Dendrobium catenatum | reverse complement strand
CCCGTTCTTACCTTCTGCTCCCAACTACTTCCAGGGATACATGGCAATATCTGGAAGCTCCCCAACTCAATCGTGGCCGTCCACATGAGCCTAGAGCTTTTGAATAGGGGAAAATACCCTAATAGAGCCGTCATTCTAACATCTACCCTATCTCTCCATACTCAGCCTCTCTAGCTAAGCTCACTGCTCCTCCAAGCCTTCAAGAACCTCCCACACATTTCCCAGCTCGAATCCGGCCGATCAAAGTGGTGGCCGACGAGCTTTCCGGCGAGCCAAGCCTAAATCCGTTCAAGATCAACTTCCCGTCAATCCAAACGTTATCAAGGAGAGCGATCTTCTACAAAAAGGAGCGTGGACAGCCTACAAATGCAACACACCATTAAACGGGTAAAACCGTCCATTATCAAGGTAAA
>NW_021525342.1:0-246 GCF_001605985.2 Dendrobium catenatum | reverse complement strand
TGTTACAATGGGGGATTAAATAACTTGAAAAAGAAATTGCACCATGATTGAGAGCAATGCATGACAAATCAACACAAAAAATAAAGAAAAATGTAAATTGGAGGACATTGAGATTTACATTGTTTTATTTTCAATCAAATCTACACTCATGGAAAAAAATAGTGAATATATGATTAACTAGGAAAAAAAAGAGAGAAGCAACAATTACAGACTAAGGCTTCGTTTGGGACGGCTTTTTTACTGCTT
>NW_021525341.1:0-273 GCF_001605985.2 Dendrobium catenatum | reverse complement strand
TAGACTATAGAGGTTTTAATTAACTTTAGGTAAATATTAAAATAAACAAATCTACAATTTTTTTTTATCATCAAAATACATTTACAACTACATTTATACTACATAATAGGTGTCAAGTGTCAACCAATGCAACTCAGTAGGTCACACCTATGGATCTTAATTTTTAATAATAATTCATTATATAATTAACTGAATTTGTAGTTATTAACGATTCAATGTGCTGAGCAGATTAATGCTTACAAGTATAAAAAATGTAAACAATAATGTATTGAA
>NW_021525340.1:0-384 GCF_001605985.2 Dendrobium catenatum | reverse complement strand
GTTCCCCAAGTAGGAGCCTCAAAAATCCTTCTCAGAAATGGTCTTAACCCTAATCAATTGATAATGAACTATTCTTAATTTATAAAATCCATTAAGATGTCCATAATTGTCCCTAATTAATCCCCTAATCAATAAAAATTGAAACCCTCTTGAATTGATCTCTAGATTTGTCTTTGTTTAGTCCTTTGATAAAATCAAGGGTTAACCAATTTTAATTAATCCTAAAAATCTTAAAAATCCCAAAAGGGTTTTAAACACTTGTTGATCTGTCATTAGGTCATTTATGACCTTTGGAATTGATCCCAAGGAGTTTAGGGCTCATTTGGGTTCAAATCCTTATGCATACCCCTTAGTCGTAATAATTTGGTAACCCCTACGAATATG
>NW_021525339.1:0-1147 GCF_001605985.2 Dendrobium catenatum | reverse complement strand
GTATGAAACCTCATGAATCGATTTCTGACATGTACACAATGTTTACTCAAATAATTACTTCACTGCATGCACTAGGAAAAAAACTTTCAAACTATGAAAAAGTTAACAAGATTTTGAGATATTTACCTTCGTCATATGATGCTAAAATCACTGCAATCACCTTTTGATTCAGGATTTGAACACTTATTCTATTGATAACTTACTTAGATCACTCATTCCTTATGAGCAAGGGGTGAATCAAAGAAATCTTAATGCAGGTGAGAAGAAGAAGGAGAAAATAGTTGCATTAAAGGCACACAAATCAAATTCTGAATCTTCCGGGTCTGAAAGAGATGAAGTTGCCTTCATCACTAGGCAATTCAAAAGCTTTCTAAGGAAGAAACAAAAGCATCATCAAAATTGGAGAAAAGGTAAGGATCATAAACATGTTAAATAATCTTCTGATATTGTTTGCTATAATTGCAGGAAACAAGGACATGTGAGAACTGATTGCCCGACACTTCAAGATAACATAAGCAAGGAAAAGATTGAGGAGAAACCTAAGTTCAAGAAGGACAAGAAGAGAATACAAAAGGCTTTCTGGGCGGAATCTAGTACTGACTACTCTGAGACTGAACCAGAGAAAGAGACTACAAACTTGTGTTTAATAGGAGAATATCAAAGTGATGAGGAAGAGGTATGTAAACCAACCTATGATGAATTATTTGAGATTTGTGAGAAAATACATGTATCATATAAAAAACTCAAGAAAACTCATGCTAGCCTAAAATTAGAACTTTTGAATTTACAAAAAGAGCATGAAGTTTTTCTCAAAAATCTTACAACGATTGATTCAAATCACATGGCTCTTTTTGATGAATTTGATGATTTAAATAAAAAGTATTTGGAATTAATTGATGAAATTAATGCATTAAAAGTTTCACACACCTCACTTAAATCTGATCTTAAGAAATCTAAAGAGAATAAGAAAAAGTTAAGGATTGATAATGATACATTAAAAAGAACAAACTTGAGGATTCAAAATGATTGTGATGCATGTAAGAAAAATCGGATGACATCAACTTTTGATCCTAAGCTAGAACCTAGAAAGAGGCATTATAACTCAAACCATTTAAGAAACCCTTTTCCCGGAGTTAGATGTTTTTCA
>NW_021525338.1:0-286 GCF_001605985.2 Dendrobium catenatum | reverse complement strand
ACGAAGGTGAGGGCCACTGGAGAATGTGAGAGCCTCAAATGAAGACGTCAGGCTTGAAAGTCGGACCTTAAGCAGAACGTTGGGTCTTCAGCAGAACGTCGGGCCTGAACATCGGGCCTGAACGTCGGGCCTTAAGATGGTGGTGCGGCAAAACTCCGGAGGTGGTTCGGCGAGGCTTCGGCGATGGTCCGGAGAGCCTCCGGCGGTGGTCCGGCGAGGCTCATGCGGTGGTCCGGCGAGGTTCCGTCAGTGGTCAAGGAGGAGCTTCTTTATTCTCTTCCTTCTC
>NW_021525337.1:0-332 GCF_001605985.2 Dendrobium catenatum | reverse complement strand
TGAATACATGAAAATAAGGAGGCATTTTGAAGCAAAGAACAATATTTTTGTTTTTCAAAAATTTTAACAAAATCACAAAGTCAAACACAAAATCAAAATGCAAACAAAATAATCAAAACAAAACATACAATCACAATAATAAACCAAACATACAAACACAATAATTTCTCCCCCTTTTTGACAACAACAAAAAGTGAAGAAAAAATAGACAAGAAATGTAAGTAATTATATGAATTTTATTTGAAAATTTAATCGAAATGGTGATTGACATAATGTATGCAATCTTAAACTAATAGCATTAGGTAAATCATAGAAATTCATAGAATTTAAGA
>NW_021525336.1:0-324 GCF_001605985.2 Dendrobium catenatum | reverse complement strand
ATTATGGTTGAAAAACTGTTTCTAAAAATTCATTGAAGTTTATTTTCGATTCAACATACTCAAGAGGGATAATTATTTAAAAAAATACCAATTCACCCCTCCCTCTTTGATAGGCTTAGGACATAAGCTTAGGTTTAACAACCTAATTCATAGTGAACGAATCTCAAGAAGTGGTATCAGAGCTTTGTTTCAAAATCATAAGTTTAAACTTCTTTTTGATTAACGTAAATGGCTACATTTGGAAACCGAAACACACCTGAGAATTACTCTATTACTAGACCTCCACTGTTTGATAATAAACCTTTTGATTTTGGAAAACACGCA
>NW_021525335.1:0-322 GCF_001605985.2 Dendrobium catenatum | reverse complement strand
AAAAAAAAGTCCGTCAGCCCACCATTCTATATAGGTGAGTCAGTCTGCAACCAATATAGTGAAACCAACATTTCACTTATTTTTCACACATATTAATATAACATTTTTTTAACATTAATAATGATAAGCTATTAATCATCCACACATATATATTCATTCATAATGCTTGTATTCATAGTATGCTTAAACAAAAGTACTTATTTCTATTCAGAAAAAATCATATAAAATCTAATAACTTATATTTTACTTGATAAAGCTCATAAATATTATAGTCAAAACCTATAGAATAATCATATGATATCATATAAAAAGTTATGCGGTA
>NW_021525334.1:0-390 GCF_001605985.2 Dendrobium catenatum | reverse complement strand
TATATTGTATGTAAAACATATACATAATATGTATAAAACTTTACATAGTGTTTATAATACTTACAGAGTGTGTACAAAATTATACATAATATGCTTAATTCTTGTACATATCGTGTATAAACTTATACATAGTGTGTATATTATTTATAGATAGTGTATATAAAGTTCTACACAGTATGCAAAATGCTTGTATAAATATATATATAGTATGTATAATACTTTTATATATCATGTATAATGATTATATATAGCATGTACAATGCTTATATATAGCTTGTATAGACTTCTACATAGTATATATAAACTTATTTAGAGTGTATTATACTTATTAATAGTGTGTATAATGCTTTTACATAGCATGTATAAATATGTTCATAGTGTGTATAATAC
>NW_021525333.1:0-1022 GCF_001605985.2 Dendrobium catenatum | reverse complement strand
ATTAACATTAGGCACTGATCTTTCCACTTCCTCTTCTTTAGGATTATTTTGATTCCTGAAATCAATAAGATATTCATTTCACATTAAACTTTCAATCATTGATATTCATCCTAATGGCTCTTTCAGTATGATTCAGATCTTAATTGGCTCTGATACCACTTTTGTCACGACCCGGCTCAGATGCTAGATCTAACGAGGCTGGTACGAAAAGTCAGACGATAAAATTCATTAAATATAATACTACATCATTCATGATAAAGAGCCACTAAAAAAAAACATAAAATAAATTTTACCTGTTGTCATTTGCACATCGTCTTCTGTAAACATGTTCTTCTCTTTCAGCCATTACTTCTTTAGGAACTTACCTGAAACATTTAAACTCGTGGGTTGAGTTTACTAAGTAAACTCAGTGGGTAACTATTTAATAATCATTATTATTCTTTAATAGACATCATGTTATTTCTTTACATTAATTCATTCTTTTCAATAATTTACATCTCTAGATAATTTCTTTCAAAATAATTTAAAACATTTTATAGCTTTAATATTTCATTCATATTTCTTTTCTTTCCATTTGCTTTACGCAGGAGCACCATCTCAAAGTACCCTAAGGTACAACCTTTTCCCTTTGATTACCTTTTCCATTTCCATAGCCTTTTCCATTTCCATAACCTTTTCCTTCTCCTTTTTTGTGCACGAGTACGGCGTCCCCAGCTAGTACCATAAGGGGGTGAACTCCTGAATTATTCATATATATCCTTTTTCCTTTCTTTTACATTTACCATAACAATTTCATTCTATTTCCTATGTCGTTTCTTTTCAATATCTCCTTAATACATATGGTATTTTCTTTTCATTATTAAATTCATTTGTTTCTTATTCGAATAATACTTACAATCATTAGGTATTTAATCTTTCAACTCTTCATATGTAGTACTCTTTAAGATAAAACTTTGAAAGTAATATTGTAATGCAGACTATTTTTTCGTACTAAAAGAAAATGCTAAATTTTGAATTTCATA
>NW_021525332.1:0-1001 GCF_001605985.2 Dendrobium catenatum | reverse complement strand
ATAATTTTATTTATTGCCTATTTTGACATATTGTTATAAATTTTTTTAACAGAGAAACCACCAATGAAGAAATACACAACAAAATTTGAGACTCCTTCAAGCATGCCCGAATGCTTAACTGAGGATTTCAAAAATTCTGTACACTCCAAGCAACCCTCAGATCAGCAGTGTAATTTCACAAGCATACACGAATGCTTCACTGAGGACTTCATAAATGCTGTACATTCCAGTCAGGCATCTCCAGCTAAGTAGTACAATTTCTTAAGAATGCCTGAATGCTTCACGGAGGATTTCATATCACAAGCATACCCGTCTAGTTAGGCATCAGTACAGCAGTTCACCAGCATGCCTGAGTGCATGACAGACGATTTCATAGCCGGGGAACCGTCCAGTCAACCATCAGTAAAGCAAGCAAAGCATTCTAATTTCACAAGCATACCCAAATGCTTCACTGAGGAACACATAATAGGTGTACGTTCACCTGAAGTTGATGATGGATATCATTAAAATAGAGAAATCTAGGTTATAAGAATATTTGTATGATGGATATTTATTTGAAAGAATTTTTGTTGATGGATATTTATTTGTAAGAATATTTGTTTTAGCTGTCAATTTTAATTTGCGTATGTCCTGCATATACAGCGCGTATACAGCGCATATACAGTGCGTATACATCTCGTATAAAAACATATACAGATTGTTTATTCTATGTTTCTGAAAATGCAATATATTTTCAATTATTACTAAATAATTTTAACCCATTATGAATTTATGATCTCCTTTATTGCATTTCATAATGTTTTGAAGTAACATTATTGCTTTGAATGAATCTATTGCTCAATATAAAAAAATACAGTCGTTTACGTATTTTATGCGTATGATCTGCATCCTTAACGCGTCTAGTTTGCGTAAATAGTGCATACTATACTCATACCCATGTAAACATTCCTAATCGATTAAAATAAGTATTTGAATGTTTCATAACGAAAGAATGCTTCGAA
>NW_021525331.1:0-241 GCF_001605985.2 Dendrobium catenatum | reverse complement strand
TTTTGTTCCTTCTGAGGCTAATTTTTGTCTTTTACGTCGGGCTAAGGATGGTCTTTTTAAATTACAAGCTCAGGAGAAAATTTTTGGAAACAAAAAGAGATGGTCAAACATTTGGTCGAAGGTGATAATAATATAAAATATTTTCATACTTTGGTTAAGAGGAAACATATACTATTAATTGCATTCATAAAATTAATCGTTCTAATGGTTCTATTTTTAGGATGATGTTGAAATTGCTAAC
>NW_021525330.1:0-1259 GCF_001605985.2 Dendrobium catenatum | reverse complement strand
AACTAAATTAAAAGAGATTGTGTAAAATAATATTTTAAGAGTTTATTGTAATATAACACCATTTTTTAGAGTCCATATAATTTTCTACTAAATAAAAATCCCATACATTTTAAAACACCCATTGTAAAATTTTTAGAAAATATTTAAAATTTGCATAATTTTAATTTCTAAAACATGAAAAGTTACGAGATGAAAATTTTACCAGTAAAAAATCCGCATTTTTCGCTAACAAAAATAAAATTTAAATAAAAAAATTTTGGTAAAAGTTACATATTTTTTAAAATTGAGATAAGCATAATGTGATTTGTCTTGAGACAAACAAGATTCCCAACTGCACTAACGAACAAAAGCTGCTTGAAGTCGCCCAAAATCTAATTTTTTTCCTCTCTCTCCTCTCTTTTTCTCTCTTATTCTCCTCCCTTCTGTGTTTAAATATGTTTAGTAAATAGGTTTAATAAATTATATAAAGTGGAGAGGGATTTCTATAACAAATTAATTAAGGGGTTTAATGGTAATTAAGTCATTTGTTTAATTTTTTAATGAAAAGTCATATAAATCATTTTATATATTCAAATCTACACATTCAAAAAATATAGAAAATATTCATAAATTAACTAATCATGTTTAAATGATTATGGTGAAATTGATTTGCAAAATAGACACCTAACAGTCTCAAAATCCTCACTTATTGTAACAAGGGTCAATTTCTTAAAGAATTTTACTAGTGTCCAAAAATTATGAAAAACTTAGTGAAGATAAATCACAATAATATCTATGTTATGGCTAAAAAGGTTTGTAATTTAGACTTATAATGACTCCTGAATTAATTAGAGATCAAAAAATTCTTTAAAATTTTTTTAAGGATTTTCATTAGAGAGACCAAATCATCAATAAAGACTCTCAAAATTATATCAATGCAATAAAATAATTTACACATGTTATCCAATTATTCAATATTAGTATCTTAATCAAATAATCGATATATCATGTGCTAAGTATGTCCATACTCATTATCAATACAGTGAATCATTAGTGTCAAATATTATTTGTTTCGAATCGATAACAATAACAGTCTAGTGGCAGGAGCAGTAAAATAATATAATAACAGTAAATTCATGCAATAACAATAAATATGTACAGTAATATGAATAATATCCCACTAATATATATTTTAATAGTCACACTAAATAAGTAAGAAGTCCTAATATAAATGATGTTTTTTCAGTATCGTATCAATATCAATAAATCGTTGGCTCAAA
>NW_021525329.1:0-256 GCF_001605985.2 Dendrobium catenatum | reverse complement strand
AATGCTTATGGTCTCTGCAATACCCCTGATATTTTTTAAGAAGTATGATGTCTATCCTTAAAAATTTAATTGAGTAGGGCATTAAAATTTTTATAGTTTTTTTTCTATGTTTAATACTAAATTTGATTTATGTCTTTATCATTTAAAATATATACTTGGCTGATGTGATGAATACATTTAGTATTAAATTGGGAACATTGTTAGTTTTTTGCAACTGCGGGCATTATTTTGGGGCATAAAATCTCTAAGGAAGGAC
>NW_021525328.1:0-475 GCF_001605985.2 Dendrobium catenatum | reverse complement strand
TTAAAACATGCATATAATCTTTAGATTTCAAAGCATAAAAAAATAGTTTAAACATTTTGCATTTAGTTGAGCTAAATTTTGTTCATCAAAAGTCCATTCAGTAAAAGAAAGTTTAGTTTTAATTCCATTAATTTCATGAGGAGGTGTAGAACCATCTTTAAAAAGCATCCATATACGATAGTCAATTGATTGTAAAAATGTAAACATATGATTTTTCCAAAAATCAAAAGGAATATTATCAAATAAAGGTGGTCAGGTGATAGAATATTCTTCCATAGTATTATGATTACCAAAGTTAGCCATGGATCAAAATTCAAAAGTTTTTAAAAACTAAATTTTATGAATCCCGCTCTGATACCACTTGAAAGGGCTCTGATACCACTTGAAAGTTTGATAGGGATGTTAAACCCTAATGAACTAGTCCCAAGTCTAACCAAGAGGAGGGTGAATTGGTATTTTAAAAAATCTTTAATCA
>NW_021525327.1:0-221 GCF_001605985.2 Dendrobium catenatum | reverse complement strand
TTTGATAAGAAGGAATTAAGATTTAATGTTTATTTATGTTAATGGTTTCTTTATATTAATGATTAGGAATTAAGGTTAATGTTGGGTAAGGGAAATTTTGATAAATGATTCAGCAAATTAAATTCATATGTTTATAATTAAGAAAATGAGAGAGAGAGAGAGAGAGAGAGAGAAGGAGATAACCTATAATAGTTTAGAAAGAAAAGATTTTGTTTTAAATT
>NW_021525326.1:0-214 GCF_001605985.2 Dendrobium catenatum | reverse complement strand
ATTTTCAGCAACAGGTCGTTGTGCCGGCAGATGCACATGATGGGTAGGAGCTTTAGTAGCGGGTTGTTGCGCTGGCAGATGCGTGCGACGAGTAGGAGCCTCGGAAGCTCTTGTAATGACAGCAGGGAAATCAACACTACCAAATTGGATGGTAGCTCCAGTATTTCCAGTCTCAATGACAGCATTAGCCAACTGAATTCTGGCTCCTCGTCCC
>NW_021525325.1:0-212 GCF_001605985.2 Dendrobium catenatum | reverse complement strand
CTACATAGCTGAGTAACAATAGTAACATGAGAATGACTTAGCTCGCTTCGAACAGTATGTAGCCCAGCAACAGCAGCAAGATTAAGGATTTGGAGTGGTTTAGAAATATGTTTGATTCAATCCACCAGTACTTTTAGTCACCACCTCCTCCACATCCATCTGATTAGGATTACTCTTTGTTTTAGTTTCTTTCTTATTTTGTAATATGTGAA
>NW_021525324.1:0-251 GCF_001605985.2 Dendrobium catenatum | reverse complement strand
GCTCGAGCAGCTTGAAGATGAAAATGCTGGCAATTTCGAAGATGTTGAGGGAGATGAGGGTGACCCGTTGCTGTGTGTAATACAGAAGTTATTAATTGCTCCCCGTCAGAGCATGGCTTCTCATAGAAATGCTATATTCAAAACGAAGTGTACTATAAGCGGCAAGGTTTGCGATCTATTGATTGACAGTGACTGCACAGAAAACATCATAGCCCGCTCCGTGGTACAAGCGCTACAGTTAAAAACCACGA
>NW_021525323.1:0-317 GCF_001605985.2 Dendrobium catenatum | reverse complement strand
TTATATTTCTTGGAAGAAAGTCCCGAAAGAAGTCCGGAAGATGTGGTTTAGAGAGTTCGAGGTATTTTTGGGTTTTAGTTTTTATGTTAAATGATTTATTCTTTCTTACTTATGCTAATAATCTTATATATTATATATAATATGTATTTGATTGAAGAAAGAGTTTTGTTGGCTGCCCCAACACACTGACAGGATTAGAAAAAATTTTGAGAAGCGTGGGTCTACTCGGATGCGCGACATGTTCACAGATATTAGAAAGTCTAGGAAGTGACCATTGTGAATTGGAGAGGTTATATGGGCTGAGTTGAATGCAGCTT
>NW_021525322.1:0-223 GCF_001605985.2 Dendrobium catenatum | reverse complement strand
GAAAGCAGAACTGATTAGTGCTTCTCAACGAGCAACTCGTTTTCCAATGCACTGAAAGATCAATGGAAGTCCATGACCGTTATTAGTATGGCAAATACCAGAGTTAACTCTTGTAGATTCATGAAGATTGCAAGCTTTCCTCTCCATCTCAAGAAACTGGCCAAGAGATTGAGAACAATCTCCCTGCTCGAACTCAAGCTGAGGTTTTGTGCAGAGAGAGAAC
>NW_021525321.1:0-269 GCF_001605985.2 Dendrobium catenatum | reverse complement strand
CTACTAAGATCAGCTCCCAAAGCACTCTCCCCAGCCACATTCTTCACTCCATCCCTACGACCAGATCCCCCTCAAGACCTTTTCCCTCCACCAGCATCCTTCCCTCCTCTGATCGTCACCAAGGGGTGATACTCTCTCTCTCGCCCTCTCTCTCCCTCTCCCTCTCTCTACCTCTCCCCCCTCTCTCTCTCTCTCTAGTCTCTTGCTCAAGGAAATTTCGAAGGAAAAATTCGTGCGACGCTGATCGGAGGGGTTTCTCTCTTGGATCG
>NW_021525320.1:0-217 GCF_001605985.2 Dendrobium catenatum | reverse complement strand
GACCACAGTCTCAACATACCACTAATATTATTATCAGAAAAAATAGGGGCATTCCAATTATTTTCAACAACCTTATTGAAACTATCATGCATCAGCCACATATCAAAAATCTAAAAGCAACAGAACCACTCTGATTTAAAACATTAATATTCAGAAGAAGAGGAGCATGATCAGACATGATTTTACTCAAGTGTTCAACATTAGTAGAAGAAAAGTG
>NW_021525319.1:0-354 GCF_001605985.2 Dendrobium catenatum | reverse complement strand
GGCAGCATATGCATTGTCAAGATGCATGGGGGAGTTGTAGACAATAGCAATCTCGATCCCGTTGATGCTAGATTGGGAGGTCATTAAGGAGGAAAGTGCACGAGATGAGGAGTTGTAAAGGATTAGGAAGGATTTGTTGAAGGAAGGGAATAGCCATCCAGGGTATTCTCTAGATAGAAAGAGGTTGTTGTATCAAGAGAGGTTCATGCTGCCTAGGACATCTGTCCACATTTCACACCTACTCTAGGAATTCCATGGGAGCGTAGTTGAGGGTTATTCAGGGGTGCAGAAGACGTACAAGAGACTCGCCTCAAAGCTGTATTGGAAGGGAATGCACAAGGATGTGGAGGAGAT
>NW_021525318.1:0-287 GCF_001605985.2 Dendrobium catenatum | reverse complement strand
CAAACTTCACTTTCAATCCCTTTCAACTTTAAATCGATTATGGCCTCCTCAAGCAAGAGATAAAAGGTGTTGGTGAAGAAACCCCACAGGAATGCCTCTGAAAACTTCCTGTCAAAAGCAAATGAGGAATCTTTTCCTCGTTTTGCCTCTGCCAAAATAACTCCCTCTCTCATTCTGATTCAAAGTGAGATTAACTTCAAGGTAATGCACCTTTTTGCCTCTACCCAGTTTCAATTCATTCTGTCTTTCGTCCACCTTTACAACAAATAAACCTTTCTCTATTTTCT
>NW_021525317.1:0-1524 GCF_001605985.2 Dendrobium catenatum | reverse complement strand
TATATTTAAATAATTTTAATATTTATTATGTTATCCAATTCAACCCCAATTCTACCGCAGTCAAACCATCGAAACATGAACCTCTCCTTTCGTTTTGTTGTCCGGTGCAATTTTCACAACCTTGATTAAAATCCTTTAAGTCTAATGCACATGAAAATCTAAAAAGTTCTGAGGGTATGGAATTGAAGATATAGATAGTGAGGTGTACAATTGCACAAATGAAATAAAGTATTTCAAGTATATTTAAACTTAGATGAGAGTGAACTTCATGGTTTTCAAACTTTATGGCATTGGATGAATTATTTGCACGTCATCTTTCTGGTCCATGAATTATTTATAGCCATATTACCATATATATTACAGATAATTCATCAAAGGAGGAAAAGTTGAGCCTTTTTATTTCAACTTTTATCAAGTAATTATTTATAATGACAAATGTGCCATTATATTTGTCCTCACACAAATGTGCCATTATATTTGTCCTCACCTAGTCGATGTCAGCCCACCTTCTACACACCCTCTCTACAGGTGATTATTGTTGCAAGTATGATAATAACTATAGACAAATTTTCAATAATGGGGCGCCATCACACAGCAACTAAACTAAGGAATTCAACAAAAGAATGGAAACATCTGAATCTTGTTTTCTAGTAATCATATGGAGCTAGAAAATAAAGAGATTGAAGTAGGCAAAGATAAGAGGAAATAAAAAGAAAGAAAAATAAATATCTTAAGTGAAAAGGGCTAATAGATATTATTTAAAAAGACGATCACATTAAATAAAAACACCTTAAAAGTAAAATTTGACCTCGTGTGCATTTATATTGCAGATCAAGATCAACAACTTATATTTTATATTGGAATGCAATAACATCACAAACTAATTGGACAAATAAAGCACACTTTCAATTAAAATATTAGTACATAATGGATTGACTTAAATATATATTATCTTTTCTGGTTTAATGAGCAATATGTGCACAAAGGTCATGGAAAATATTAACTTGTACTAGGGGTGTAATCAAGTTGAGCCGAGCTCGAGTCATGCCAAACTCGAGCTCAGCTCGACTACCAAATCGCGAGCTCGAGTCGAGCTCAAAGGGCGTGATCAAGCTCGACTTGTACAATAAAGAGGAGCTCGTGCCGCAAAAGAGTCAGTCTGCCACCCGATGCTCAAAGTCGAAGAAGAAGAAGACAAACTTGCATTTTTTTCCTTATGGAGCATGGACACGATCACAGCCACGGAAGACATGTTGCTGCTTTTTTCTTGTGTAGAGAAAAGGCATGAAATACTCATTAATGCCTATAGTTTTTTTTTTGCTTTGGGTGACAATCTATGATGCACCGACACGGACACGGCGACACGGACACGACACGACACAGACACGGGACACGACAATTTTTAAAAATATAGGACACGGGTGCGGCGTGGACACGGCATAATAATTTTTTAATATAATATATAATAAAATTTTAAAATATAGGACACGGACACGGCGTGGATAGATGGCTCTTTTGAACCTT
>NW_021525316.1:0-1111 GCF_001605985.2 Dendrobium catenatum | reverse complement strand
CTATTTCTCCAGATTCTATATCCGTAAGAGTTTCATAGACTGAGTAAGGAGTCTTTTGGGACGATTTTTTAATTGTTTCTTAAAATAGAATTTTAATATAAAAATTAAAATTTGCTTTAAAATTCTATTTTAAAGCTTCATTTGGGATGATTTTTTTTATTGTTTTTTAAAGCAATTTTTTAAGTTAAAAAAATTTTAATTTAAAAATGTTTATACTAAAAAATTGCTTTAAAAAATAACAAAAAGTTATTCCAAACGAAATTTAAGTTTCTTTTTAATTAAAAATTCATAGCACATTATTTTGAAGTTTTGCTTCAATTAAAATTGAGCTGAACTGAAATAAGCTGGAAGCAAGAACCATATGATTTTATCATAGCAAGCTCTTCCTTTTGATTAACACCACCCTAAATAGGGAGCAATTATTACGTCAGGTCACCTGACGTGTTCATAGACCAATAATCACGCGTCATGTCACTTGAAATTTGGTATTGAGCACTCGGTATTGCTTGGTATATGTTCGGATTCTTGATTTTTTGTCCGGATGTAATAATTATTCCCCCCAACTTAGGCAAATCATAAGACCCAACAAAGGTCGCAAACTGTTGCAACAATTCCATTGTCATTGCCTTCATCCATTTTCTTAAAGAAAATGCTCAAAATGATTGTTTGAGTCTAATTTGATCAAATCATGTTTGAACTATGATTCGAATTCTAAGTATTTCAAAGTAATTTTGTTCACCATAAACTCCAATAAATACTTATTGCATAAAACATGGGTCATTTCAAATTAAAAAAAAAAAAGGATTTTTTTGATATAAATTTTCTTAGAAATTAAATGGGAGACATTTCTCTAATGAGATTTAGTTAAATAGAGTCAAATTTCTCCTAAAAAATGCTAAGGATAATTTAATAGGATTTTTTTTTTAATGTCATGTAGGGTGTAAATAAGTCAAACTGACCCGTGAGTCTATTTAACTCAACTTGATGAGAGTCGACTTGATGAACTAGCGAACATAACTTGTGCTTGCCTCGACTCGTTAACTTGCCAACAAATTCTTTTAAAAATTTTTAACATAAAATTTACTTAAAATATATTAAATTTCAAAATTTT
>NW_021525315.1:0-733 GCF_001605985.2 Dendrobium catenatum | reverse complement strand
CCACCGAATCTGAGTACAGGGCTTTAGCAGCTGCAACTGCAGATACCATTTGGATTAAAAAGCTGCTGTTAGATTTCGGCATTCAACATAATAGTAAAATTGATCTATTTTGTGATAACATCTCGGCTATTGCGTTGGCCAACAACCCAGTGTTCCACGCCAGAACCAAACATATTGAAATAGATCAGAGGTTTGTTAGGGATCAAATCCAAACAAACAACATTCAACTTAAACCTATTAGCACTACAGATCAAGTAGCAGATATTCTCACAAAATCTCTGTCTACCAATAGGTTCAAGTTTTTAAGATCCAAACTGCCGATAGAATCATCAGTTTGCGGGGGAATATTAGATACCAAATAGTGTAATAATGTATTTCTTGTAACCTGTCTACTTATGACACGTGTAACTAGGATTAGTACAAACTATATATATGTCACCGTCCTCTGTTGTAAGGTAGATTACAGTAATGAAAAGCTAGCCAAGTTCTTCTTCTTTACTTCTCTTTGGTTTCTACATGGTATCAGGAGTTTGGTGTTCCTGAGGCGTTTCCATGGCCAACTCGGCTTCCGCCTCCTCCTTTTCCACCAACGGCGAGCGATCGGGCATTACATCCGACATTTCGCTCATACACTCGTCTCTCAAGTTCGTCATCTCTAACCTCAAATCTCTTATCCCGCATCCTCTGTCCTCTGGAAATTACCCGATCTGGAGCAGTCAAGTTCAAAAGCTGC
>NW_021525314.1:0-206 GCF_001605985.2 Dendrobium catenatum | reverse complement strand
TAGGGGTGTCAATTCGGGTCAACGGGTCGGGTTCGGGGCGAACCCGAAACTGATCCGACACTATTCGGGTCAACCCGAACCCGACCCGTTTTTAAAAATGGGTTAGGTTTTCGAACCCGAAGTTGACCTAAAATTACTAGTTTTAGGGTCAAAATCGGGTCAATCTTCTATTTTTGGGTCAAAATCGGGTCAAAACGGGTCAATCT
>NW_021525313.1:0-283 GCF_001605985.2 Dendrobium catenatum | reverse complement strand
ACTAAGAATATTTAAGAGTTTTTGGAAAAGAATCTATCTTGAAAAAATAAAGAAAAAAAGTGGTCAATGATACCAAAAATAATAGATGCGCAATAACACAAAATTAAAAAATATATATATACACAGTGTATGAAAAATCAAAAGATGCACAAAGTGCGCCATTCAATGGATAAGAGGCATAAGATGAGCCCATCAAAAAGCAAGCTATCTTCCTTCCCTCCAACTCTTAAAACTTAGAAGATTTCATATATCACTTGAGATTTTTAATGACTTGATTTCAAAT
>NW_021525312.1:0-245 GCF_001605985.2 Dendrobium catenatum | reverse complement strand
TTCAGAGTCCGATCTGTGATAGGTTCTTTTGTACTTTTGATTTTTGTACGGTCATGGCCTTTCTTCTGTTTTTCTTCTGTTAGCCATGTACCGTATTTGTAGATGATTATTTTGAGGAAAGAAAGAAAAAATATAAATGATTTGTTCCGCTGCATTTGATGATTCATAGTAGCTCTGGTCTGTTTTGTATGTTTAATATTAGGAAGAATTAGTTCAGTAAGCAAATTCCAAAGCCAGATCCTGGT
>NW_021525311.1:0-1386 GCF_001605985.2 Dendrobium catenatum | reverse complement strand
CTGATTTTAATTAATAATAATTAAATATAAGTAAATATAATAAATTATAATTAAGTTAATTAAACAAAAAAAAAATTGAGCAGGATTTATATGTTTTAACAGGATTTATGCAAAATTAAGCAAGATTAAAGCCGAATTCAGGTGGATTTGAGCAGGTTTTAGGCTAAATACATGATTTAGGAAAAAGTTAAGTCTAACTATAAGTTAAATCCCTGTTTTTCCCTTCTTTTCATGCAGATTTACGAGATCTGGCCGAAGAAGCGCATGAAGGGGAGAAGGATCTCTACCTTCATAGAGAGCAAGCTCCCATGGTCGATTCCGTTCAAAATGTCGTAACTTCCGATCTGGTAGGAAGGGAATGTCACCTGGGTTGCAAAGTTGAACAAGCACGAAGAAGCCGAAGAAGTGTGTAAAAGGGAGGTGGTTTCCTTCGCAGTAAACGAGTCCCCGTGGTTGCTTCCAGTCTGACAAGAAGGAATGTCTTTGAAGGGGATAAAGTCGGCCGACAATGGAGGAGGTAGGTTGGTCTCTCCCTCCCTCTCTCTCTCCCCTCTCTCTCTCTTTCTCTCTCTCTCTCTCTCTCTCTCTCTCCTCCTCTCTCTGTCTCTCTCTCTCTCTTTGGATCGGAAGGACTCTGACAAGGCTAGGGCAAAGGGAGTCGATCAGAGTAGGAGGAAAAGGTTGCAGGATTTCTACATGGGTTTCTGCTGCGTCGAGTGGTTTCAGCGAGAGAGGAAGAGGAGTCAAGATTTCTTGTATGCGAGAGAAGAAAAATCCCTCGACGACCTTCGTCTCTCCTTTTATTAATGCGAATTAGGCGACGATTGAGGCAAGCTCTCTGCATGCGGGTATGGGCTCTGATGCGGCGCTGTTTGCAGACTGTATCCTGTAGCAAGCGGCGCAATTTGACACTATAGACGCGGTGTGGGTTGTATAGGTATTGATCCAAACAACATTTTTTTATCCTTTTTTTTGTTTTTTTCTATTACAGAGGTCATCAATAAGATTGGAGAGAGTTACCTTAGATGGTTTGGTCACATAAAACGGCGGCCTTCCGATGACCCAGTGAGGAGAGTAGATGAATTAGATTTACCTATGTTAAGAGACGTAGAGGTAGACCTGGAAAGATTTGGTTAGAAAATATTAGAAATGACTTTTCGTTATTAGTTCTAAATGAGAATTTGACTCTTAACCAGATATAACGGAGAAAAAGGATTCATGTAGCTGACCCCAAGTAGTGGGATAAAGGCTTGATGTTGTTGTAGTAGTATCTAGAAAAACACATGCTGCATGCATTAATTTAAGTACTTTGATCACTCTGTTTCCATGCACACTATGAAAGAGTTCTTCTTATTTCAAAAGAACCAAGGTAGGCAGTAACATGTT
>NW_021525310.1:0-285 GCF_001605985.2 Dendrobium catenatum | reverse complement strand
TAAAAAAATTTAAAAAAAAAATTGAGGGGGGGGCAACTGCCCCCCCTGGAACCTAAATGGTTCCGCCCTTGAAAATAGGTGATTATATATAACAAAAAAACGCCGGAAATTACAGTTTTATGGCGAATTTTCAGCAAAAAACGATACAATTGTAAATCACGCGTCACAAATAACATTCTGACGCAAAAATTTCGCCGGAAACATTTTCGGAGGTATTTCCGGCGAAAATGTCTGACATATATGTCGGTTTTTTAATCCCTTTTTCCGGTGTAAGTTCTACTGCTT
>NW_021525309.1:0-208 GCF_001605985.2 Dendrobium catenatum | reverse complement strand
GAAAATAAAATACAAAATATATCAAAAGTGCAGACTCTGGATCATAGCCATCGATCTACGACTCCGACGACGGTATACATGTCGAAATCTCAGACTGATGTCCTCATCACTACCTCTGGATACTGCACATTTCTTGGAGGTAACCTAGTTACATGGAGAAGCGAGAAACAAAATGTAGTGGCAAGATCTAGTGCAGAAGCAGAATATC
>NW_021525308.1:0-2448 GCF_001605985.2 Dendrobium catenatum | reverse complement strand
CATAGACGGTTGAGAGGAATTGAAAAATAATTGAGACGGAAAATCAGAGTCAAAGGATGATAGAAAATAAATTTGATAGTTTTTCTAATAAGATAAGAAATTGGGCATACAAGGTGAGCACTAGGCATCAATGGGTGGCAAATGTCAAAAGTTGGCAAACATCAAATGATTTTTGATATGAAGTGCAAAATGTAGGGCAATAAAGGGTGATCATATTTGCTGATCTCCTAATAAAAATGGATGATGAAGGACATCTGACTTGATCATTTTCTTGATATGAGAGGAGATTATTTGAGGAAGTCCAAATCTACAAAGGAAACAATAAAGGCTAAAGAAAAGTGTAATATTTATTTTACTTTTCAAAGATATTATTAAGCTACTAAAATGCTTGCCTCAAAAAAATATTTTTATTTTCATGTTTACTATAAGTTCTCAATTTTAGTTTATTAGCTTGTATGCTTGTAAGTTGTAAAATTTGGTATCATCCATCGTAGGGGTGTCAATTTCGGGTCACGGGTCAGGTTCGGGTATAATGTGAAATTGACCCGGCATTATTTAGGTCAACTCAAACTCGACCTATTTTGACAAACAGGTCAAGTTTTCGGACCTGAACCTGACCCGCTTTGGGTCAGGGTCAACCCAACATGACCCGAGACAGACCAAAAATTGCTAGTTTTCGGTTCAAAAAATGGGTCAATATCCGATTTTTGGTCAAAAGTGGGTTAATCTTGGGTTTTCCGATCAAAAATGGATTTTCGAGTCAATTTCAGGTTGTTGGGTCAACTCAAACCCCACCGGTTTTTGAATTGGGTCGATTTGCTAAACTCGAATCCGACCCGTTTCAGGCCTGGGTTGACCCTAACCTAGAATTTTAGGGTCGATTTTTCGGGTCATGTCAAATATTAATACCCCTAATCCTCTGAATCATTTGGATCCAACAAAAAGGATTTACATGCATAACCCTTAATTAGTATCTTATTTACATATCTATCATCTAACATTTTATATTTACTCATATACACTCACATGTTTAAATAACTTAAAAAATAACACAAGGGGTGAAGCCGGTGTTGAAGAGTTTGGGATCCAAGTTTAAAGAGAGTGATATGTGATTAAATTGGAAGTTTTGGATATTAAAATTTTAAAAATATGATAGAATTAAAGGTGATATCAATAATTTTTTTATGTATTTATATATCTATCATCATATTTATACTTATTTACATATCATTCAAATCTCTAAATCACAATAAAAGCATCACAAATATTATCTTATTTAAAGTGAAAGATATATATCTTGTATATGTTGGACATGTAAATATATATGAGTTTTATTATATGTATTTATATGCCCATAGAATAAAATAGGGGAATTGGCATAACTAACACTCAAATATATATCATTTACATACCTAACACTCAAACTTCACTATTTACGCAATATGATATTCCATTAAGTTCTGTTAATAGCATTGCAAACACCTCATCATAATCCTCGTTGAACTTTCCCGACCACCAAAGAGAGGAGGAAGTTACCATGAAATCTAGCTGGGCCAGACAACATTGGGGTCGACAACATGCGTATGACAAAGAAACAAGCAAGTTACTATAGAAACTCACTAGATGGGACTAGCCACAAGTAAAAGATGAAGCAATTGTAGGAGGATTCATGAGACCAATAGAGCGGCAAAGCCTTAACAAGGGATTCATGGACAAAGAGGCCAACATTTAATGAAGACGACAGGACTGACAAGTCACAATAAGGAGGTTGGTGGAGCTGAGGATATTACGATGGGTGATTCGTTTCATCGGTGATGTATGAAAGAGGACAAAGAGATTGAAGATGTGTGCGGAATGATGGGACTAGCAACATGCAAGGAAAGGATTTTATTTATACCATTAATTAAAGTTTTGAATGCCATAGATATAAATAGTAAAAATTTAATTATTATATACATATATGTAAATCCACCATTATTGTACGAAAATCATCTCCTCCCCACCTCAAAAAAAATAATAATAATAATAATAATAATAAAATAAACACTTTCAGGCTCATAAACACTCTGATAAAAATTAATTCATAGGACTTCCGACCAAACGTTTCCGGTTTTGGATAAGGAGGAAAGCTGATAGGAATGGACGCAGGCCAAATTGCCCTTCCCATCATCGGCATAGCAGCCGCCGCCGCTGTTGCCTTTTACGCCGTAAGCTTTGCCGAGCTGCGTGAGGTACTATTCTCTTCCTAAAACCCACACCGATTTCTCATAAGTTCCATTTTTTTCTTTACTTGCATTGATATGGATGCTTCTTCTCATCAACAGAAATCTTTCAAAGAGTTGGAGGATTCGGATTCCGAAGCTAATGGTGGCGGTTTCATATCTTCAGCAAGTTCTAGAGAGGTAAGGGCAAGGAGGAAAGCTGAGAAAGAAGCTAAGAGAAGAAGTT
>NW_021525307.1:0-1423 GCF_001605985.2 Dendrobium catenatum | reverse complement strand
GTATTAATATTAATTAGATCTGTATTAGTGCTAACCGAAAATATACCGACCTTTTGTAATTAGTACCGACCGTATACCGATATATAGTACTCAATACCGACCTTATACCGAGGTAAGGAGTTCTTGCTCGGTATTGCTTGGTATTGCTCGGTATTGAGCGGTATTGCTCGGTACAACTGTGTACCGATATTTTACCTATCCATTATAATCAGTACCGAACGTATACCGATCTATAATATAGAATACCGACCTAATTAAAAAAATCTTCATACTGAAAATTATGTCACTCCTTGATCAGTGAAATTCTCCGTGCTAATCTTCAATGAAACAGTAAAAAGTAGAAAAAAACAAACAGCATACATAAAAAACTTACTAATATTAAATCAGAAAAAGCTTCATCATAGCTTAAAGTTTGAGTTTCCTCGCAGAATAAGAAGTCTTCGAAACCGGAACCTTCATTCGATCCTTCCATCTCCTAAAATACTTAACGATTTCCTTACGTCAGGTATATGAAAATTATGGGAACCGTAAAGACTGTAGAACATCTTAGGTTTAATACAGAGAAGGTTTTAATACCAGAGGTAAAAGCCGCGTACTTTTTACTTTTCCCGCCCATCTCATATACATTACGACGGCCCAACCCGAAGAATTTTAAAAACGTCGTAAAGCATATGGGCTAGCGTCGGGTCAAAATGGGTAAAGTTGGCTGCCATGTGTCACGTTATCACGGCTTATCGAACATAGAGATGCGTCAGGTGGGAGGAGGCAATAAAAATTCCATATTTGGAGGTTACCGAGTAATTTTCATCATTTAGCCCTATTGTGAAATTTTCTCATCTTCTTGTGAGCCATTATCCTAGTTTTGATTTCAATAATTTTGTAATTTTTATATTTTATAATCAAATTTATATTTCTATAATTGAAAAACGAGGCTAATTTTATATTGATAAAATTTTCATCTCATAACTTTTTGATATGTGATAAATTTTATCAATATGATCATTTTAATTTAAATATATTGAATTTTCATTGGTTAAATTGAAATATATGATTTTTTTGAAGTAAATGCATAGTAGTTAAATTTGATAATTTTTCTTGTTTTTTTATGAATTACTACATTTCATAGATGATAGTGATAAAAAAGATAGCATTTGCATGTAAGAGAGAAATGATGATTGTAAACACTATAATGAATATGAGTTTATTCTTAAAATATAATACTCTACACATGAGGGTGGGCCAATGGGTTTTCTTTTAAATAAAAGGTTGGTAGTTTAATCCTAGTTGTAGTCTGTAACTGATTGATTGAATTACACCGACGGATAGAGAGTAATGACTCTTAAATGATTATTGAAAGTCGCCTTTGAAAATAAATAATTAATAGAAATAAATGAAAGATAAAATGAGATTGACAAATGGATAG
>NW_021525306.1:0-216 GCF_001605985.2 Dendrobium catenatum | reverse complement strand
TACTTCAAGCTCATATATTTACTTGTCCAGCTTAAGCAAAGCTTGAACCTGGCCACTGTTCTAACTAAATATTGTCTAGTTTTATGTAGTTGCTCACTTAATTGTTAATTAAGATCAAGATAAAATCTAGACTAACTAGATGTACGTGAGATAAGAATAATTTAGGTAAATAAAATCACCAATGAGCATAAACATTTTCTTATTTGTTCATAAAAC
>NW_021525305.1:0-277 GCF_001605985.2 Dendrobium catenatum | reverse complement strand
AAAAAATCCACTGGAGTATGAATTATACAAGCTTCAATCATGGATGCACATACGTATAGAAAGGTACTTCAAGAAAAAGCAACGCTTACAAGACAAATTCCTGAAAGAGCGAGATGAGATCATGCAGAAGTATGAAGATTTGATCAATGAATTAGATGCTTCGTCTTCAACTCCTCAAAAGAAATCTAAAGCGAACTCATCGGGAGATGAGTTTCACAAGAAGGGGAGTCTGATGTAGATAAAGGGGGGGTCAACTCATGACAAAAATAATTAGATT
>NW_021525304.1:0-207 GCF_001605985.2 Dendrobium catenatum | reverse complement strand
GCAGGGTGTTTAGAATTTTTCTTTATATATTTTATGTAATATATTAATTTGAGTCAAATGTTATGAAAGTGTAATATTGAGGTGAGATATCTGCATCCAACTTAGAATTCAAAGATGAGAGAACATCCTTTAGGGGAGAGTTCTTTTTCATTTGGAGATCCAAGTTAGGATGAATTTAATATCCAAAGAGAAAATAAAATACTCCTT
>NW_021525303.1:0-279 GCF_001605985.2 Dendrobium catenatum | reverse complement strand
ATTTTGAAATGAAGCTCTGATACCACTTATTGAGTCTAGTGAATAGGTTGTTAGACCTAAGTTAATGTCCCAAAGCTACCAAGAGGGGGGTGTGAATTGGTAGTTTTAAAATTTAACCCTCTTTTTGAAAATGAGTTGAACCGAAATGAAAATTTTTTATTAAATTTTATAGAAAAAGTTTTTCAACCACAGAGTTTTTAAACTAAAGTAAAATGCGGAAAGTAAAATGCAGTAAATTAAATGACACAAGATTTATAGTGATTCGGTCTAAACCAGACC
>NW_021525302.1:0-1134 GCF_001605985.2 Dendrobium catenatum | reverse complement strand
CTGTCGTGCAGAAGGGGGAACGAACCAGTCTCGGAATGCCTCAGTGAACTCTTTCCAAGTAATCAAAGAGTTCAATCTGCCCTGAAATCTGGCCTCCTGCTGGCCAACCCACCAATGCTCAGCCTCTCCATCCAACATAAAAACAGCCAATGGAACCTTCCTGTCTGACGGACACTGCATTCCGTCGAAGGTCTTATCCAATCTCCTCAGCCACTCCTCGGCTGCTCTGAGCTCAACAGCGCCCTCAAATCTCAGAGGTTTCAACCTCAAAAATATCTGCAGATGTCTATCAATGTCATCCGATCTGACAGTAGAAGCTCTACTGTGTAGCAAACTGAGACAGTGTATCTGGAGCTGTACTCCCCACTGGAGCTGCCTGACTAGCACTCTGCCCGTCAGTCATGTCTGGGTCTGGCTGATCTATACAGAAAATCAAGAAAAATCCGGAAAACTAACACAAAAACAACACAATAAAAAGCCAAACAAATCAAAACTACCCCAGACAGACTCACTTACAGATCACTTCCTATAGCTCTGTCTTACACAATCCAAATTCCAAGACCATCGCTCTGAAACCACCAAAGCTTGTCACGACCCGACCCGAGACGGATCCCGCCCACACCGGGCCGCGACCAGCTTAACTAACAGACATACTAGGATCTGGCATTGGAATTTGCTTCGGAACTGATTCTTCCAAATATTTCAACTCAAGAACAGACACACACACAGAGCTACTATGAACATCAAATGCAGCGGAATAATTCATCTATATTTTCTACAAATACAGTACATGGCTGACAGAAAGAACAAAGAAGAAAATCTATGACTGTACAAAAATCAAAAAGTACAAAATACCTATAACTGATCAGACTCAGAACTCTAGTCCAAAACCTCCTTCCCTTTCCCAGAACCTGAAAAATACGCAGAAAACAAGGGTGAGCTCAACAGCTCAGCAAAGCGACAAACCTCCAATCAAAACTTTCAGAATCCAACACCAAACACTTCAAACCAAATCCGTACAGAAATAAGAACAGAATCAAACAGATATCAAAATCGTGCAGGTTAGAATGAAACAGATCAAATCAGAACATATACGAACATATATCAAATCAGAACAGATACGGAACAGATCAA
>NW_021525301.1:0-5041 GCF_001605985.2 Dendrobium catenatum | reverse complement strand
AAAACTGTAGAAATATTAAATTATATTTCTTTCTTCTCTGATTGTGAAAAAATAAAATAAACAGGAGCTTCTCTATGCCTTTCTTCTCAATCATATTTTCAAGGAAAATCAGTATCTAGTATTGAAAGCTTTGACTCAGTTCCCTCTTGATATTTGCCTATGTCTGAACCGGAAACGGGATGCACAGGCCAGTATGTTAAATCTTTATTAACGGAGAAAAGGGAACAAAATAAAACACATATACATACAAGAGAAATGTATGAGGTCGCTTACAGGAATCCAAATAGCTGAAGCTCGAACAAGATCAGGTCGATTATGTTCGCTCCGGAAAAATCTCTTTTAAAATTAAAAAGATGCGAACCCCGCTCTGATCACAAACTTAGGGATTCTCTTTAATTGTTCCGGAGGAAGATTGAGTTTAATATTTAACCAGATTTCTCCTGAGAGTATTGTCAGGGTTTATTTAGATCTGTGTTCTACTTCCTAGCTATGAGCGCAAGCCCTCATAGTTAATTACCCATCCTAACGCATTAGAAGAGTACTATCGATTAAGGATGAAATATACTTAGCTTCATACAAGAAGTGTGAGAATGTGCAATAGATATTTAAATTTAGTTATGGGGGTAAAGGTACACCCGATCAAGATCCCATTGTTCCGTCATCCCGGGCATACCGTGGGTTCAATCTACCAACACTAACAACCATTGGTTATAATGTCTAGGGAATCTAATTAGCAGTCATGGGTTGCCTCCTCCCAGAGATCCCGAATAGACTGAAGTGAAAATTTATGAATTTTAGTTTGATTTAATTTGGGTTTGGGCTTATGCCTTCCTTAGAAGTTGCCCATTAATTTATTTAGTTTGGGGCTTACGGTTCCAATTAGGAGTTGCCCGTTAATTTTATGGGTTCTCAGTGTTTTCACAGTTTGGTGCAAGATTGTAGTTATAGCAAATGGATTTGTAATGTTAGTGCAATGACATCAAGGTAGTTTATTTGTGAAATAATTTGCGTATCGTTGTTTGTGACTTTTTTCCCTATGTGATTTCATGATTGCAGCTTAAAATGGTAGGAGAAGCATTCTGTTAAATTAAATGTGTTCACTCATAATTAATTGGGTTAGGTCAATCAAATAAAATGTGGCCTTGAATTCATCTCATGTTTGAGGTCGTTAGACTTTGAACTAGCCTTAGATTTGAAGTCATCTAAAAATCTAAGCTTGTCTTAGAGTTGAAGTCATAGAGCTTAAGCCCTTTTCAGGCTTGAATTTGTCAAAGACTTGACTCACCATAGGCTTTATGTCTTATGAGAGTTTGAACTCATCTTATATCTTAAGACGTTTTTTTAGAAACTTTGTACTTGTCTGGAGCATGAAGTTGTCGAAGAATCTGAACTCATCTCAAGCTATAAGAGAATTTAAACTCGTCTTAAATTTTAAGTCATCAAAGAGTCTAATCTCATCTCAAACAAAGTCAAGGGGTCGCTAAATTCGTCTCATGTTTGAAGTTATTAGAGAGCAAATAACCCAAATCAATATAACCCACAAACTGAACAGTAAGTACCATGACAGCTGATGACAGGAACATATCACCAGGATCTAATTTCAATATCTTCGGGCTATTTTTTTTTTTTTTTTTTTTTTTTTTGAGCCTATTGATAAAGTTGTGCGGATTGAGTAAACTACATTTACCATTTTAAGAAAAAACTACATTTACCATATCTTTATTTTTAATAATATAGATTTTACGAAGTGTTGATCTTTAATTATATAAATGATACAAAAGCGAGGATATTCAGACATATAGAAAATTTTCATCATATAACTTTTAATATGTCGTTTTTCTTATTATTCTACATATTTTGACCTATTTCTTTTGAATTTTTATAGGGTTTTTTTTATCCTTCGAAGTTGAGTATTTTGATGTGTGTTTATTATTTCTAATAGAAGTTGTTATAGAAAAATAAAAGCCCATAAATACGTACTGTTGTGAACATTATCTGTGGATTCTTTATGATTAGTAACTATTAAAGTGTGTGTATTAATTTATCTCAAAAATCTGACTACTTTGCCAAAAGGGTGAAATTTTGAATATTTATGTGATGTGTCTGATTCTATTTATTTATGTTAAAAGTGTTAATGTTTATCTATTTGTGATTGAAACTATGTGAGAAAAAAATATTGGCGGATGTCTATTGATGCTTATGTGTATCCAAGTGAATATATAAGGGGCCGATTCTAAATGAATGAATGATGTTATATATTGATAGTCATAAGGATCTAATATTGGTATGCGCTGGAGTTATAAGAGCTTGATATTGATGTGTACATATTCACCTTGAATGTTTGAAAAGATTTATATTGAGATTTAATTGTTTGGTTTTGCATATATTTCATTTTATTAATTTATTTTTTTATTTTATTTTATTTATTTATTTTTTCATATATGTCATTTTATCTAAAATAAGTAAGGTAATATAAAATACAAAATGATTAGGAGCTAATATATTATATTTGGTATATCATATAAATAAGACGAGTATATATGATAAATTGCATATATATGTGATATCATATAATATGATATGAGCATGATACATGATATTATTAGTATACATATGTGATAAGACTGATTCAAGGGTATATAATTCATATGAGATGTATGACATACATGATATAACTCATTTATACATGATGCAAAACATAACATATATGCATTGATATTGTATTCAATTGATATTGTAACTCATTTATACACAAATCCATTTGCTCCAAAAAAATGATTAAATTCAAACTGAACCTTTAGTTTGGATTTAAACTCGCTGGAAGTCTTTGTTGGAATTTTCTTGTGCTAAAAAGTGTCAAACCATTGCTTTCAATAGTTATATATAGTTGTTTGGTCAAAACAATTTGAATTTCTGCTCTTCCAATTCTTCTTTTGATTTCTTTAATTATTAAAAATATGATTATATTATTAGTCATTAATTTGAAATTCTTACCCTTCCTGATTATATTGTGCAATACTAAAAAGTGAACTTAGTGAGTGTTCATTTTTATTATTTTTGTGCTAACTTTAAAAATTATTATAACGTGCACTTAGTGCATGTACAATTTTAAGATAAAATTCCTCTCTTTTATAATTTTAATTAAATATATAAATATAATGTTATAATATCTTATTTACAATAAAAATTGTGCTTTTTTGGTCAAAATATTTAATCATTAATTTTATTGTATTATTAGTTCTACAGAGAAAAATTATGAATTTTTTAATATTGAATTATAAAATTATATTAATATATTTTTTCTAATATGATTTTAACAAAAAAATCTAACTCTTAATTAAAATAATTAATAATTATAATTATTGATATCGATAAATTTAATATTTTTTAAGAATGATAATGTTAATAAATATTCAAGATATGAATTTTTATTTTAAATTTTTTATTCACGTGCATGTGCATGGGCAATAAAACTAGTTTTAGAAACACCTGATAAAACAGCAGGCACAATAATATAACGGTATATCTGTATTAACGAGCATCATTTCAGTCACCAAATAGCTCAGATATAATCCAATTCCTTACCATTTACGTAATTTTCCGTAAATTTAATGAACTGTATGGAAGGAGAATTCAAATTTTGCAGCAACACATCCTCAGAATCAGACACTTGAGAAGATACAGGTGAGCTCTTTTGCCTCCTTTGAGATCTGACTGGAAGTGGAGTTTGCAGAAGCCTAGCCAATCTCTTTTGCCGAGTACTCCAAAAATTTTTGACATCATTATCCGTTCTACCTTCAAGGAAAGTTGCAATTCGCGCCCATTTGTTCCCAAATCTTGCCTGCATATCGATCACCGCGCGCTCCTCCTCCAATGTGAATTTGCATCCGCTTTTCAAGTTGGGTCTGAGTTTGTTGACCCAGCGGAGACGGCAGGATTTGCCGGTTCGGGGAAGAAGACCGTTGGATTGAATGGAGCTCCAATCACGAGGGCCGTTATTTTTGACGTAGTCCATAAGAACCTTATCTTCTTCTGCCGTCCATGGCCCTTTCTTCATAGTCGCCGGGCGAAGATTTTGGTCGGGTGTGGTTTTGCTCGCGTGAGGGGATCGGCTGGACAGGTCAGCGGCGGAGGCTGACGGGGCTTGATTCCACGATTTGGGTAGGTGGTTTTGTGTCGTCGGAGTTGGAGGTTGGATGTAAGAGGCTGTCGGGGGCGTGAACAGGGAACTCGATCTTCTTACTTGGAAGCAAAACCCCGAGAAACAGAGGGCAGAAAGTTTTCTTCACCAGTGAGTATCTCCTTGCGTCCGGTCTTTTCTTTCCTTTTGTAGTGAATCAAATAGCAGTTTCTGTTGCATATGGTTTTTTTTTTAACGTGGGAACGTGGGGAAGAGAAGTTTTTATATGGCTTAATACTTGCCAGAGGTTAATATTGATAGCAGTTCGGAAAGTCGTGGGAAATACTTTGTCATAGGAATTTTTTTTTTGTTTTGCCCACGAGGTGTTCGATGAAATGCTTCTTGAGTTGGAGATTTGGAATATTATTTGCTTCGTGGCCATATAAATAATTTTAGGGGGGCATTTTATAAGCTTGTAGGGTTTATTAATAATTTCAATTTGTAATGGCACTCCCATGGTCATTATTGACTATATCTAAGAGATTAATTTGATCTCCATTGCATGCTTATAATGACCACTTCAATTGAATACTACAGTTGTCGGAGGATTGACTTTGTTTTGTCAGAAGAAAGCTGCTTCACTTGACTACAAACTCATTAAACTTGTACTTCTTTAATTTGCTAGGAGAATCTGTTAGGGGTTTAGAATTGATGTGATTTAACTTGTAATGGTAGCATGTGCTTCAGATTTGAATATATATCCTGAATGTGAGCTTTCTTGAAACCCCTCCAGTAAATTCCTATCCAATCAGATATTCCCTTATTGAAATTATTAGGTGCGGAGTGTGCACCGTCCACATAAATATGAGTACCTTGCGGTACCCAGCTGATGGGGACATCAGATCATCATGGAGAGTTTAT
>NW_021525300.1:0-258 GCF_001605985.2 Dendrobium catenatum | reverse complement strand
ATTTAAATTTTAATTTATTAAAAAACTAAATTATATATTTTATCCCCAACCCTAAATTAATCATATGCACTCAATACCACATTCATAGATGGATCGCATCTAGGGTTTCACAACACCCGAAGTCATCTTAAAATTGACTTCTGTCGCCGATCACAACATCTAGTCAATATCTCAACATCAAAATTTGATTTTGTCTTGGCATTGATACTCAACACTAATAATTTATATATCCATAATCACGCCCCCACATCATCTCCA
>NW_021525299.1:0-255 GCF_001605985.2 Dendrobium catenatum | reverse complement strand
GGGATGCAGTGGCTCCAGTCCTTGGGTGAGATGAAGGCGAACTGGAAGAAGTTATATATGGAGTATGAGAAGGGGAGCAGGAAGGTGACACTGCAGGGAGACCCCAATTTGTGCAGAGCCAGAGTGGCCTTGAAGTCCATCTTCAAGATTTTGAGAAATGAGGGAGAGGGCTATTTGATAGAGCTACAGCAAGTGGACAGGGAGGCAGAAAGAGAGCTAGAAGCCATACCTGAGGTGGTCCAGGACCTTCTACAG
>NW_021525298.1:0-210 GCF_001605985.2 Dendrobium catenatum | reverse complement strand
GTCTTTTTTCATAAAAATAATGCTAATTTTTTATGTAAACTAATCATCCACACTTAAATTTACTTTAAAATGAGTGCAAAACATAAAAATTTTAATTAAAATGTATATTGCACATATCTCAAAATAAATACAATACTTTTAAGATCCATTTTTGACAAAATATTTGATCAATAAATTCTGTAATTATTATTATTTTTTGAATATAGTACA
>NW_021525297.1:0-298 GCF_001605985.2 Dendrobium catenatum | reverse complement strand
ATGTATTGAACCTAGGGCCACCTATGGGAGGTGTTGGGTACCCAAGAGAGGTCTCTTGGGTACCCAAGGGGTCATCCCATGCATTCAAAGGACTTGGAATAGACTTGATTCAAAAATTTGAAAGAGGAGGGGTGTATGGGTCCATTTGATTTGAAATGGCCATTTGAAATTTCATAAGGGTATTTTGGTCAATTTTGACCTATTGGTCAACTAGGATCAAAAATGGATCTGAAAAATGCAGTTTACTGCTCAGTGGGTCAATATCAAGAGTCTGGAAGTGATTGGAGGCTTTGATAAG
>NW_021525296.1:0-218 GCF_001605985.2 Dendrobium catenatum | reverse complement strand
GAGAGTGTCTGGGGAGAGAGGGAACCAGCAGCCAGGTCTTCGTTTCCTCTCCCTTTTAACGATGCGAATGCGTCGTGCAGGCGACGTGGGAGAAGCGTTGCAGTCGTGTCCGCGACGTGCGAGTGAACGGCTCGACGTGGGATGGCAGAGTAGGTAAGGATTTGATCTTTTCTTTTTTTTTTTCTTTTTTTTTGTGTTTATTACGGGTCAACATTAGA
>NW_021525295.1:0-204 GCF_001605985.2 Dendrobium catenatum | reverse complement strand
AACTGAGGAGGGGACCTTTCTATCTGCATTTTCATTGGCTGATTTCCCTTATCCACAGCTGACACCATCCCAGATTTCTTTTCATAGACCTTCTGGGGTTTCAGCTTCTTAGGGTCTGAAGAGGACTGATCAACAAGGAAGGAGAGCTGTGAAGCTTCTTCTTGGAAACTGGAGGCCTTATTGAGCAATTTTTCAAATGTTTTG
>NW_021525294.1:0-270 GCF_001605985.2 Dendrobium catenatum | reverse complement strand
TTGAGATTTGTGAAAAAATGCATACATCATACAAAAAGCTCAAGAAAACTCATGCAAGCCTAAAATTAGAATTTTCGAATTTGCAGAAAGAGTATGAAATCATTCTTAAAGATCATTCAACAATTGATTCTAATCACATGGATCTTCTTGATGAATTTGATGAGTTGAACAAAAAGCATTCAGAATTGATTGATGAACATAATGCATTGAAAGTTTCACACACCTCACTTAATTTCGATCTTAAGAAATCTAAAGAGATTGAGAAAAATT
>NW_021525293.1:0-261 GCF_001605985.2 Dendrobium catenatum | reverse complement strand
TAATAAAATCGCAGGCACACCATTAAAAGTAGACTGAATGAGAGATGGAAGATCATCACCTGCCGAAGCTTTACCAGCTAGAACTTCTATAAAAGACCTAGATTTAGACGGAGATTTAGGAGAATCATCCTCAAGATTAAAGAAACCTTTACTCTTATGCATCACCGGCTCAGAAACTTTCCCCCAAGAGGAGGACGGAACATTTCCAGCCATCCAAATAGCCTAGAAGGGGCCGAAGCGAAGGAAACGAGGCCAAGGCTA
>NW_021525292.1:0-628 GCF_001605985.2 Dendrobium catenatum | reverse complement strand
CTCGAGGCGCAGTTACGCAATTTTAAACCTTGGTGAAGACAAATACCGAGCAATAGCGAGTAATACCGAGTAATACCAAGCAATACCGAGCAATTAATACAGAGTTTTTCTAGAAAAACTCGGTATTGGTCTTCACAGAGCGGTATTTCTCGTTATGCCAAGCAATACCTAGCAATATCGAGCAAAACCGAGCAAATACCGAGTAATACCTAGCAAAACGCGAACATAGCATTCCCGGGTTCCGGTCCGGATCAAGCCGCGCGGTAAAGAGTAAGAGCACGTGGCGCGATCTCAGTGGTGACCGAACGTAAAGCTACGTCCGGTCACCGGACCTAATAATTGTTCCTCTTGCACGGGCTTGAAAAACTCCTCCCTTCTCTCTCATTTTTGCAGCTTCTCTCTCGTCTTTATATACTTGTGATTGTGGGATGCTAGAACACTCAAAAAAACTCTATTTATAGTGGTAACAAGGAATTACTTTGGAGGTACGTAGTTAATTTTACAAAATTTCTTAAATTGAACAAAAGATCTCCTAGCTAACAAAAAAAATATTTAATCAACTTGGGTTGCAAATGGTCAATTCTTTGTCCATGAAGTGCTTAAGAAAGTACTGGTGACTGTCATTGAG
>NW_021525291.1:0-326 GCF_001605985.2 Dendrobium catenatum | reverse complement strand
ACTAAGTCTTAGGCTACGTTTGTGACGGCTTTCTTCCTGCTTCTTAAAGCGGCTTTCTAAAAATAAGAAGAAAGCCGTTCCAAATTTGAAATGGGAGAGATACTCTGAGCATCTCGTAGTGCCTTGTTCACCACACCTAAATTGCACTTCCCTTTCATGATAGTAATGGAAGTGCTGCCAAAATTTTACCTGAAAAATTGGGCATAAGAGGGAATGCTGAAATGAAATGGATGACTAAGAAGAGATAGAAAGTTAGTTCACAAAAATGCCTTGTTAAAACATTGCAATCATAAGAAAATATAAAAAATTGCTTTGATATGAATTAA
>NW_021525290.1:0-380 GCF_001605985.2 Dendrobium catenatum | reverse complement strand
TTGTAAAGGTTTCTCCACCTTGTTGTGGGTGCAAAAGAAGAGTCACTATTGGTATTAGTGCAATACTCAGAGGGTGCCTCTGGGGTGTGGATGTAGGTCTGATTATAGACCGAACCACTATAAATCTGGTGTTATTTACTTTATTTTTTTTTTGTTTCCGCACTTTCTATTTCAGTTTTAAAAACTCTTTGGTTGAAAAACCTTTTTCTACAAAATTTAAAAGATATTTTATTTCGGTTCAATAATTTTCAAAAAGGGGTCTTAAATTTTAACTTTGTTTTTTAAACTACTAATTCACCCTCCTCTTGGTAGCCTTGGGGCATTCACTTAGGCTTAACAACCAAATTACAAGACTCAACAAGTGGTATCAGAGCATCATT
>NW_021525289.1:0-416 GCF_001605985.2 Dendrobium catenatum | reverse complement strand
TATCCAGCATGAGATAGTTTGTAAATTAAAGTTTGTACTTAGCTTGGTATTGAGTTTGAGAGGGAGTGATTGTAATTGTGTAGAAAAGCACACACACACTTGAGGAATAAGAAATTTATATTGATCGTACGGGACGAACATAGTTTGTACGGGACGAACATAGTTCGTACGGGACGATCAAGTCAGTTTTCCCCTCGGTAGAGCAATGAATCAAACAGGAAGTGAGAAAATTTTTTTAAGTGCTGATCGTCCGGACGAAATTCCATATTTGTCCCTAGACGAACTCCTCTAGATTCTCACCTTACACTGTTCATCCAGACGAAATGCATGATTCGTCTCTAGATGAAATCTTCTGGATTTCCAATTTGGTCTGTTCGCCCAAACGAAGTCCAAGTTCGTCTCTAGACAAATTCCTA
>NW_021525288.1:0-312 GCF_001605985.2 Dendrobium catenatum | reverse complement strand
CTGATCTTAACCAATGTTTGAACAAATCTTGAATTTTTTTCCGGGATAATTTCTTGTATAAGTCTACTGCTCATTGGACTATGAAGCCATTTATAGCTGATCTTAACCAATGTTTGAACAAATCTTAGCTAAATATTTAACTAAGTCGTGCTACCCAACATTCCCTAGGTATGGAGGAAGTGACTGAGGCATTGTTTGACTTGGAACTAAAGATCGATGTTTTTATTTATATTTTTAGCAAAACTTATTCTAGATAAATATCAAATGCTCAATATAAGCAAGACAAGATTTGGTTGACATGGGAATAAAAAA
>NW_021525287.1:0-1180 GCF_001605985.2 Dendrobium catenatum | reverse complement strand
TGACAACAGAGTCAACTTGCAGTGTAATTGGAGTTCATTAAAACAATTGATGGTTTATTATACATAAAAAATGAATTAGAGAATAATAATAGATTTTTATAAAATTTTACAATATATTTATTTTTCATCAAATCGAACACCCAAAATGTGAATCCTTTTGTATTTAGAATAATTTGTATTCCTTTTTAGCAAATCAATTGTCCCTAAAAAAAAAAAACATCATCATTTTTTTTCATCCAAATAATTCTAAATATTTTAAGTATATTGCATTTCATTTTACTTTGTATTTGCTTTTCAATAGATGAAACAACCTGTAAGCAAAAAATATAAACACCACAATAGGAGTTTCAGGGTCCTAAATTTAAGTCAAACATATTTGTTTATTATTTTAAAAACATTTCTCATTTTTTGTTGTTGAGTTTGTTATAAAAGAAATGTAGAGTAAATGAAATGAAGTGTAAAATGAATGTAATCTATTTAAAATATTTTGAGCAGTGTAAAATGAATGCAATATATTTGAATTATTTTTATATGAATGAGTGTAAAATAAATGCAATAAATTATTATTTTATTGAAGTGAAATGAAAGTCTAATGATGGTGTTATTTAGAAATCGATCAAATCTAACAATTTTCAAAAATACTAAAATTATACTAGATAGTGAATTTTAATAACGTCAAAATTTTATTCTCTATTTTAAAAATCTCAAATCAAACCTTAATATTTTCCAAATCCCTTTATATAAAAAAAGACTCTGGAGCTCTTTTATTTTAAATCAAACAGGCCCTTTATTTCTATAATACCGAGTTAGCACTACAAACTCCACCTACTGAACCTTTTTCTTTAAGCTCAAGACAAGCACTTATTTCTCATTGCTACTTTTCAATGCTCGTTGAATTCTAAGGATAAAATTTTAAGAGATGATCTCCAGCTGTTACGCAAAGTTCAAACGTCAAAAAAGAAGTATACGGCACTATGCAAAAAAGAGTGGGAGAAATTGGATCCTCATTGGGATTGTTCAGCCAATTTTGGCACATTGGTTGACTTTTCATTTTTCCAGTAATCAGCAACAGTTGATTCGAATTCAACTTTGAAGCATATAATATTAGAATGTAGATTTGATTAATTAATTAATTTTAACTTCAAAGTTTTAAAATTTTAAAAATTTAATCGATTATATA
>NW_021525286.1:0-207 GCF_001605985.2 Dendrobium catenatum | reverse complement strand
GCAGCTGCAATATGCTCAAACGGTCAAACCAAAATAGATTTGCAGCTAAAATCTTGAGATTCGCAGCTAAAACAATAGGCCTAAGCAGCTGTAATAATACAATATGCTCAAACCAAAACATATTCGCAGCAATCCAATTATCCAATACCCAAAACATTCAAAGTTCAAATAGCTCATAGCCTCAGATAATCAGATTCCAATACCCAA
>NW_021525285.1:0-245 GCF_001605985.2 Dendrobium catenatum | reverse complement strand
AAAATATATTTAGAGGGCATAACCTTGAAGTTATGTACAGCGTTTAGCTTTACAAATAAAAATAAAAGCAGTAGATTTTGAAACACTTTCAGATTCACCCAATAAACGATTGCAGATCCACACTTCACACTTTTTCTAAAATGAAAGAAATAACGAAATTTATATCAGGCAAGTTAACAGCGAGAAATGAAAAATCATTAGAGAGATGTCGCAGTTGCAGCAGCAAGCTCCTTGAAAATGGAATA
>NW_021525284.1:0-221 GCF_001605985.2 Dendrobium catenatum | reverse complement strand
GGAATCAACTCAGAATTAACAATAGGGTGAATATTCTCGTTGCATTTAAACAAATTGACAAAAAAATCAACCCCCGACTTACAAATTAACTCATCAGAATCCAAAATAGTCCCATCATTTTCCACAATTATATGAATTTGACTTTTAGTTTTATTTTTGTTAGCCATAGCATGAAAAAATTTGATGTTTCTGTCTCCCTCAATAACAAACTTAGAATTAGA
>NW_021525283.1:0-232 GCF_001605985.2 Dendrobium catenatum | reverse complement strand
AGCCATCGCCCACTGCTGGCCACCGACCGCCTCTTGTTACTCGTTGTCGCCACCATCACAAACTATCGGCCTCTGGCCATCACCATCGTATTTCTTTTACCCTGTATTTCACTTCACTTTGCATGTTTTTTCATCAAACCAAATTGTCCTTAAATATGAGCATAATACAAATGTAAAATTAATGAATAGTAAATATTAAGAAAAAATATTTTATTATTATTATAATATCAAA
>NW_021525282.1:0-203 GCF_001605985.2 Dendrobium catenatum | reverse complement strand
ATAAAAATATAATTATAATTTTTAAATGAAAATAATTTTAAATTAAAGAGGGCACAAATACAATCGATTCGAGGTATTGCGCTTGAAAAACGGAGTGAAATTAAGTTTTCTATGATTTTTTAAAGTTAAAAGCTAGAAAAATCCAGAAATGCCCTCGGATTGCCACGTGGCGCGCTCGGATTCGTTCCCAGAACCTCGGTAAT
>NW_021525281.1:0-397 GCF_001605985.2 Dendrobium catenatum | reverse complement strand
ATAAGCATGTTAAAAGATCTTCTGATGTTGTTTGTTTTGAATGCAGGAAACCTGAACATGTGAGAGCCGATTGCACGACACTTCAAGATAACACAAGCAAGGAAAAGATTGAGGAGAAACCTAAGTTTAAGAAGGACAAGAAAATAATCCAAAAGGTGTTCTGGGCAGATTTTGGTACTGATTCCTCTGAGACTGAACCAGAGGAAGAGACTACAAACCTATGCTTAATAGGGGAAGATCATCTTGAGCAAAGTGATGAGGAAGAGGTATGCAAACCAGCTTATGATGAATTGTTTGAGATTTGTGAGAAAATACATACATCATATAAAAAACTCAAGAAAATACATGCTAGCTTAAAAATGGAACTTGTAAATTTGCAGAAAGAGTATGAAGTCAT
>NW_021525280.1:0-353 GCF_001605985.2 Dendrobium catenatum | reverse complement strand
ATCTTGTTCTTTCATATAAAAGCTAATAACAATAATTTTCTCAATTTAATATAAAATTTGAAATTTATAGTGTGAAGTTAAATCAATTTATATTAAATAATATTTTTACCTTGAAAGATTTTCTCCACATTCAAGCTTCGAAGCCTACTAGGTTGAAATCTATCTCAATTTGCAAAAGGAAAAATGAAAATAAGACTCTCACCTAAAATCTCGAATTTTCCTATTCCTGTTCTTTCTTTTCTTATCCTCCTCTTCTTCTATTCTTTTTCTCTTCTTCCTGCCCTATTTTCCTTCCTTTTTTCAATTTTAACCACTAAATGATCAAAACAAAATTTAGAATTTTATAAAAATAG
>NW_021525279.1:0-344 GCF_001605985.2 Dendrobium catenatum | reverse complement strand
ATTCTTCCAGAGAGGAAGAATGGAAGGAATAGGGTTTACGGAAGTAGAAGCGGAGGGGAGAGGTGGGAACTCGTCATCGGCCATGGAGGAGGAGCCTCCCGCCGGAGGTGGCGGCGGAGAAAAACAAACTAGGGTAACCAAAAAACCCTAGTTTCTTTTCTCATTTTCTTACGCGCAAACTCTAATAGTATTTTAGAATTTATTTAACTAAATCATGCAAACAAAATCATACTAATTTCTCCCATAAAATTAGTATGATTTTATGATTTAGAATTTATTTAACTAAATCATGCAAACAAAATCATACTAATTTTACAACTCTTAGATAAGATATTTATGGAAGA
>NW_021525278.1:0-215 GCF_001605985.2 Dendrobium catenatum | reverse complement strand
TATATATATATATATATACATTAATGTTTTGAATTATAGAATATATTTTGTTGTTTATTACTAATAGATAATAGTAAACATCTCTATGCGTTGTTTATTTAAAGACTAAAAAAATAATTCTTTCAATTTAGATTCTGGGGCATCACAATTGGTATCAGAGTATAGTTACTGGAAGAATTGATTGTTATCAAAACTATAGGAATTGATTGTGTATT
>NW_021525277.1:0-219 GCF_001605985.2 Dendrobium catenatum | reverse complement strand
GCAACCTGCATCGAACAGAAAAACCAACAGGACGATCCGCCTCAACCAAAGCCACCTGCAAAATAAAACAAGGACACCATCTGGCACCAATTATCGATCCAATACTTTAACAACTGAGCCAAACCAATCAAATAAGATTGGTTGGGTTTTGGGTTCGATTTTTTTTTTTTTAATTCATTTTATATTATATGGGTAGACTTATGAATACACTCGAGCTAG
>NW_021525276.1:0-259 GCF_001605985.2 Dendrobium catenatum | reverse complement strand
GGCCAACATATTTGTTAGCTGAATTTAGATGTCTTTCTGTTCTTCTGAAGTATTCTATATGATATGGCAATATTTATATTTCCTATAATTGCTACTGTTGGTGGCTTTGATGAATTTGTTGTAGCGGCTATATTTTCCATTTAATTTAAGATGTAGTTTTGTGATATGTTACTGTTAAGTAGCTCATCCATTGCCTGACTATGATAGCTCTTGAATTTACTATCAACTACTATTGGTTGCTTTGATGATAATTCATTTA
>NW_021525275.1:0-216 GCF_001605985.2 Dendrobium catenatum | reverse complement strand
TAGGGAAAAGAGAGAGGGAGAGAGAAAAGAGAGAGAGAGAGGGAGAGAGAGCGAGAGCAAGAGAGATAGATAGATAGATAGAGAGAGCAAGAGAGAGTTAGAAAGAGGGATAGAGATATAGAGAGAGAAAGAGAACAAGCGTTGTAGAGATGAGGATGCTCTGGTGGATGAGTGAGTTCACTCATAGGAAACGAGAATATATGTGAAAAGTTTGGA
>NW_021525274.1:0-262 GCF_001605985.2 Dendrobium catenatum | reverse complement strand
CGTAGTGGGATAAAGGCTTGATGTTGTTGTTGTAATCACAAAACCGAACGGTTTTTTGGATCCAGACTCCGCACTTAATAATCTCTCCGGTTGACAAGAACAACTATTGTAGGGGAGTGAGGATTTTGCGAGATTATTATGTGCAGTTGCAGTCTTCAAATAATTCAGGGTTTCAAAGAGGAATCACAAGCAGGATGATCATGATCAAGGAATTCAAAACTGGATATCAAGAAAAAGTAAAATAAAGTATGGATTTAGATTT
>NW_021525273.1:0-222 GCF_001605985.2 Dendrobium catenatum | reverse complement strand
TTCAACTAGTTAATTAAATTAGAATGAGAATGAAAGTGAAGATACTTTGTAGAGGAATAAAAATATTTATGATTATGAGTAGTTTTTATAATTTAAGTGATTAAATTTATTGTAATGTACTTATAAAATTATATTTTTTTGAATTCAAGTTAGTAAATATATTATTATCTTGCTAAATATCTTTTATCAAATACATTTTGAATGTTAATCATTATTGTGTAT
>NW_021525272.1:0-224 GCF_001605985.2 Dendrobium catenatum | reverse complement strand
ATCTTGCCGCTGCCCTCTGTTCTACGATCTCGTCTACCATTTTACCTTACGTAGTCCATCTTGAATCCACGGCTGCAATTTGGTCTATGCTTGAAACAAGATTTCAATCCACAAATAGATCAAAAGTTATACAGCTCAAGAATTCCCTTCACAACATCTCACTCAAAAATCAATCCATCAGCCAATACCTATTTGAGATCAAGAAAATTGTTGATCAAATTTCG
>NW_021525271.1:0-1210 GCF_001605985.2 Dendrobium catenatum | reverse complement strand
TGAAATGTAAACCTGCGGGTTTCTTCTTGGAAAAGCTTGCGAGCTTTGTCCATCTTCTTCTTCCACCTATTTAGAAATCTTGCGAGCTCTTTCCACCCTTCTTCTCGGCTTTTAACCTCTTTCGTCTCTCCGCAAGTGACCACCCCATATGTATCCCTCTTCTCAAAAGTAAAGCAAGATTAGGGTGTCCTTTATTAGAGTCAAATTTAAGAAGAGTTCAATGTTTTAAAGTCGTTTTTTGTAAGTCTTTTTGATTTATAAGTCTTTCTTTTATTTGAAATGTAAGATTTTGTTTGTTTAATTACGTAGGAGTCCTTTTCTTTTATCTAGTCAAGGTTGTTTACCCTATTTTTGTGGGCGGAGGTCCTCGGGTCCCCCATCCCCCGGATTCTTGCCCGCATCATCGAGCGTTGAAATTTGTGCTTAATCACTGATACTCCATCTCTGCTCCCTAAACCAACGACCAGCCAAACCTCATATGCAACTTTTCTTTCTTTTCCTCTCTAATCAGAGAGAAATCCTCTCTCCAACTTTCTTTTTCCACTCTCCCTATATAATTTTTTTATCTATAACTCTCTCTCCTCTCTTCTCTCTCCCTCTTCAAACAAAAAGAAATTGTCCTCTCCCTAGCCATCAATCCCTCTGCTCCTCTCTAAAATAGAGAGAAAATCTCTCTAGGCCTCTCAACTTTCTCCCTAAAATTCCCTCTCTAAACAAAGATCCCAAACCATTCTTTAACTTCTATATCTCTCTAAAACTCTCCCCTCCCTTACCAAAATAGAGAGTAAACTAACTATCTTTAGCCCCCACTCTCTCTCTCTCTATCTCCTCTCTTATTTCCTCCCTCTAAGCAGAGAAATCTAAAAAGAAACAACAAAAAAAGAGAAAAGAGAAGTAAATTTAAAAAAAACAGAAATGGAGAAAATCTTAAAAAAAAGTGTTATCAACCTGCAAATTCCTCATTGTTCTCTTTTTACTGCTTGACGCATGAAATTATAAACTCTCAAATATTCAAAATCTCCAAAATCCTAAATGTGATGCATTCGGTACAATAAGCGAAAACCATGTACTCTTTTCTTAACATGGCTGGGGAACTCATAAGCGATGTTTGTAAAGAGATGAGTTGGCTTTGTACGCACTTTTATTAACACAACAAAGAAAATTTAAGTACTTATGATGAGGACATCGATCCAAGGTTCAAACAGGTGTA
>NW_021525270.1:0-211 GCF_001605985.2 Dendrobium catenatum | reverse complement strand
AGAAATTTTGGATGTTGCCAGTAACTCTAAATGCTTTGTATGAGTTTGGGAGGGTGTTTATAGATTGGTTTATTCCACCCTCAACTAGACTACCACTATAAGACAAATTCTTTATATTAATCTAAGGTTCAAAGATGATGATGTAGATTAAAGCAGAATTTGCTTTTTTTTCATATTTGCTCTAGATTATATTTATACTCAAGAAGAGAAG
>NW_021525269.1:0-297 GCF_001605985.2 Dendrobium catenatum | reverse complement strand
ACCCACATAAACAGAATTATTCGTTCTAAAACAAAGGCGTCAAAGAGTCTTTCAACCAAAAGCCAATCATAAAACTTCAAATCCCAAGATTCACTTAAGAAACCTTCTAAATGAAACTATACAAAAAACTCTCATCGAAAAAAAAAAAAAGTCAAAACACCAAAGACAATAAACTCTTCTTGACACAAAATCAACCAAGTGCTTTTCTTTTTATTTGGTGTGGGGTAGATCCATAAAGCTTTCCAACAAGAAAGTTTTAGAAAAAAACCTCTCATTGTAAAGCGTTCATGAAACTCG
>NW_021525268.1:0-332 GCF_001605985.2 Dendrobium catenatum | reverse complement strand
GCTTAGTTCATTGTAGGATAACGGGATTTTAGAGTTGAATTAAGAGCATAGAATATTATACATGTATGAGGTCACTTTATGATGTATTTAAAATTTAATAAAAAAATAAAAAAGATTTGAAACATAAAAAATAAATTACAGAGTAAATTAACTTCATCAAATTTTTATCATATAATTCTTTTTCATCAAATAAAATCCCAAAATTTTCAAAACCAAATAAAAAATTTCGTAAAAATTTAGGAGTCCAATTATATGCATCTCGATGAGATCCAAAGAAACGCAAATGGTACTTCCATTGTTGGAGAGATTCCCAATTCATCGTTGATTTGGTC
>NW_021525267.1:0-552 GCF_001605985.2 Dendrobium catenatum | reverse complement strand
TCTAGGAAAAGATGTTGATGATCAAAACCCTCAAAAAAAATAACTCACAATTCAAAGCTATAAACAATAATAAAAATAAAAAAAAGGCTAAAAACCAAAAAACGAAAGATTTTTTTTTTTTAACAAAGAATCTATACGTCAAATTTTTCAAACAATTAAATTTTAGAGATTTAAAAGATCAAAGAGTTTAACAAATCAAAAATCTGAAAAGGTAGAATATTCGATCTTGTTAATCCCTAGCTCGGACTTCTTATAGAGTAATAATCATCCTTTTAAAAATAAAAGATCTGGTTGCGGATCTGTTTTCATGATTTTTATGATAGTAAACACTCTTATTTCTCTATGACTGCTTTTTACTAATATTTCAGGTTCACACGATCGGACTACAATTTGGAATTAGCTCAAGATTGGGTCGACTAGGTCTGAGTCAGTTTGTATCTTTTTTTCTTTCTTGAGTCTATTGTATTTGGTGTGGCATCTGATGTTTTTTAACTTGGAAGATTTTCTATTGTGCCATAAAAGATTTCTATTTTTGGTAACATCGTCCGGGAC
>NW_021525266.1:0-525 GCF_001605985.2 Dendrobium catenatum | reverse complement strand
TCAAGTGCTGAAATAGAATTACCATCGATATTTATAGCCTTCTCTTTTCTTTTCTTTTCTTATAATGGACTGCGCCAAACTAGCTATGAGATTTTAGTTTGTTTGGGGCAACTTTCACACTGTTCTTTTCATGCATTTTTTTGGTACAAAAATTTTTAATACTAAAAAAATATTTTAAAAAGTAGGGAAAAAGCTACTCCAAACGAAGCCTTTGAAGTGTTCATCATTATTGGTATAATTATCATTAGTCATTCTCATTTTTCTGTAAAATACAAGGAATTTAGGCATTCAGGATTTAGAGAATATGCAATTCAAAAAAGAAGTAGACTAATGATCCTCTACAACCATGAACCATGCAAAGAGCCAAAAAAAATAATTCATTTGAGAGAGAAAATGATACACGAATATCCCTCGCTAAGAGCATCTTCAGCTGAACGTCATTTGCCGGTTCAAGCTCCGGGGAGCATCATCCATCTGAACGACAAACGTAAACGCATTTTTACATTTTATCTCGACTGTGAACAG
>NW_021525265.1:0-398 GCF_001605985.2 Dendrobium catenatum | reverse complement strand
CTTGTATAAGGGAACTGCTATGCAACGGCTTGTATAAGGGAACTGCTATGCAACGGCTTGTATAACCAAATGCAGACCCGTTCTCATGGCATGTATAACCAAACGCAGACAAGCAAACCAAACTAAAGAATTGCTGTATATCGTCTTAAGTAATTCATCCTATGAAGTGTTGTGCATCGTGCTTAAGAACACCAAACTCAGACAAGCTGTGTACCATCGTATAAAAAGATAAAGAACTGCTGTGTACCATCGTATAACAAGAAGGTAAAGAACTGCTTTGCATCGTCAATCCCGTAAAGAAATAATAGTATTAGGCAGTAATTCATCCTATCTTGGCTGAGCATTAGAAGCACTAGGCAGTAGTTCATCAGAATCAATCTCGTCACCTCCCACATTTA
>NW_021525264.1:0-314 GCF_001605985.2 Dendrobium catenatum | reverse complement strand
TCTTTTCTCTCGACTTTCTCTCTCCTCAGAAATTTAACATATTTTATTTTGATTTTCTCTCTCTTCAAAATGAGCTGATTTCAGCTAAATAATACTCTGATCGGCCCGGCCGATCTCACGATCGTCCTGGACGATCTGAACAAAATCCCATCGGCCTGGGACGATTTCTCGGGACGATAATTAATTTTCTTGGACGATAAAAACCCCTATTCTCTGACTTTTGCATTGCTCTGATCGTCCCGGGACGATCCCAGATTGGCCCGGACGATCCTTACAGGAAAACTTTCCTGTAACTTCTGTACAAAATCTGGAAC
>NW_021525263.1:0-237 GCF_001605985.2 Dendrobium catenatum | reverse complement strand
ATACTAAGCCTAAGAATAATTTTCTCCTCATATTAAAGATTTAGCATCTCACCATTATTTTATTATTATCCACTACTAAAAAATAGGGTTATCACAGCATAATTTTGGACTTATTCCAGTGATTATATCTACCACTAATTTCCTCCCATACATTTTAAAATCGCTGCACCTTCGCTGCAATTGATTTTCAATCTCTAGCACTCCTGTTCTTTTTTATTTCCTCTAAATCAATACATA
>NW_021525262.1:0-276 GCF_001605985.2 Dendrobium catenatum | reverse complement strand
AATGTATTAAAGTATTCATGTCATGATTGTTCGACAAATTTTATTTTAAATGTTGATTACCTAACTGGCTAATTCAACTCTCCACATCCAAGGCTTGGGACGTGATAAAGCCGAAGGGTGCAAACGAGTCGAGATGAGCTCGAGTCAGGTCTGACTTGAGCTTAACTCGAGTGCCAAATAATTACCTTGAACTCGAGCTCGAACTCGAGTATAGCTTGAGCTCGACTCGCCACCGAAAAACGAGTCATCGAGCAACTTCCATTTTCGATTCGTGCA
>NW_021525261.1:0-960 GCF_001605985.2 Dendrobium catenatum | reverse complement strand
TATTCTTCAGTTCTTAAGTTCAAAAAGGCACCAATGTTGTGCTTGATGATTTTAACTTTTTGTTTGAAAACAAAAGAACTTATGCAGGAGTGGTCGAAATTAAAACTCATGTTGGTTAAAAAGTAGAGAAAGGTTTGTTTGTTGTAAAGGTGGACGAGAGAAAGAATGAATTGAAACTGGGTGGAGGCAAAAATGTGCATTACCTTAAAGTGTATCTCGCTTTGAATCAAAATGCGAAAGGGAGTTATTTTGGCAGAGGAAAAACGAAGAAAATATTCCTCATTTGCTTTTGATAGGAAGTTTTCAGAGGCATTTCTGTGAGGTTTCTTAGCTAATACCTTTTGTCTTTTGCTTGAGGAGGCCATTGTTGATTTGAAGTTGAAAGGGATTGAAAGTGAAGTTTGGAGATGTGATTATTGAGTTAGAAAGCCTTCATATTTAAAGAAAAACGATACGTTCGTCCTGGACGAAAACAGTTCGTCCTGGACGAAAATTATCGTTCGTCTGGATGAAAACATTTCGTAGAGACGATCCAATTCGTCCAAAATGTAACGGCTTTTCGTAATCAACACAATTTACGATGCGTCCCTTCGTACAGGCTTTTTGACTTGACCTATCATATAGAAGAAAAAATTTTCATACGGACGATCAAAAAGTTAATTTGTTTTAATGTCTGTTGAAAATCGTCCCCTACAATGAAACGACGTATGTTCGTCTGGACGAACAAAAAGTTTGTACAGACGAACTTCACATTTAAAACTGCCTTATCTACTCAACCGCTGCATTCAATCGTCCCGACGTTTGAGAGAGAAAAAAAATTTCATCCTGGACGATTACAAGATCGTACAGACGAACTACATTAAAACTGCTCTCAGAACATTTCATATCATGCAAACTGAATCTTACACACATCATCCAGTACGAAAAATTTCGTCCCGGATGATTTCAACACATTTTGGG
>NW_021525260.1:0-324 GCF_001605985.2 Dendrobium catenatum | reverse complement strand
TTAGGTTTCTCCTCCCCCTTTTCCTTTTCCTTGCTCGGGTGATCTTAAAGTGTAGGACAATTGGCTTTCACATGTCAAGGCTTCCTGTATTCATAACAAACGACATCATAAGATCCTTTAGAATATTTATGATCCTTACCTTTTCTCCAATGACGCTTCCTTAGAAAGCTTTTGAATTGCCTTGTGATGAAGGCAACTTCATCGCTTTCAGACCCAGAAGATTCAGAATCTGATTTATGCGCTTTCAATGCAACTGTTTTCTCCTTCCTCTTCTCACCTGCATCAACATTTCTTTGATTCACCCCTTGCTCGTAAGTAATGAGT
>NW_021525259.1:0-459 GCF_001605985.2 Dendrobium catenatum | reverse complement strand
TCCACCTAATGCATGAATTTAACACATAAATCATCCATTCGATCAAGTGATTGCATCACTTGAGCTACCGAAAGGGGTTCATGGCGTCGATCGTCGTCAACCGTCATTCTTCTTCAGCGTCGATCGTCGTCGACCGTCCATCTCTTTCGGTGGCGATCTTCGTCGACCACCCATCTTATTCGACGTCGTTCTTCGTCGACCGCCCTTGTTCTACGGCTTCGAACGTCGTCGACAGCCGACCTTCTTCCGCAGTTCATCGATCTTCACAAGCTCTAGGCTCTGATGCCAACTGATGTAGTGGATCCTCGGAAGATGATACCTGCAAGAATGATTTTAGGATTTTCCCATCCATGGAAGAAGAACAAGAAGCTTTCAAAGCTTTCTAATGGGGATAATATCATTCAATGCTTTCTCCTTCTACATGACCTCCTACTTATGAGAGCAAAAGAGTATTCTAGA
>NW_021525258.1:0-207 GCF_001605985.2 Dendrobium catenatum | reverse complement strand
AAGAGTAAGCTCAATTTATGCATTTTTTTGTAATTAATAATATTTTATAGAATTTTTTATTTTCTTATTATAAAATGATTCTATTCTCTCTATTTCTCTATTCTCTTTTTTTCTTAATATTCTCAAAATAGTTGGGTGAGATTTATAAATTATTCTAATTTCAACATCCTAAAAGGTATAGTAAATGTGGAACATGGCATAAACAAG
>NW_021525257.1:0-532 GCF_001605985.2 Dendrobium catenatum | reverse complement strand
AGGTTATATTGCACAATCACATCGGTCGGGACAATCGTAGGATCGTCCGGGATGATCGCATGGACGATTAACATCATCCTGCTTCTATTCAGGGTGATATTCAGGATAAATTTCCTTGTATTTGAACTAATCGGCCAGGATAATTGTGATATTGGTCTGGACGATTATTGGTGGAATTTTGAAAATATATTTTAAAAATATTAGTTTTCTTTAGGACTTAAAATTGAATTCTAAAATCGAATTGTCTCATTAGAAAAAGTATATCATCTTGAGAGCTGAAAATAAAATTTTATAACGCTATTAAGATTTAGAATTATGAAATTCATCTTGAATATCGTAACCGGATGCTAAAGAGAACTTTATATGGCCCCGAAGGGTCAAAATGCGATTCTACTGAATATCCAACCACAATATTCAAGAAGTGTGATCGTTGATTTCATATCCAAAGCCTTATCAAAGAAAAGTGTATCTCCCTGTAGGGAGAAAATACTATTTGATGATAATTCTTTGATTGTTATAATAACGATCACTA
>NW_021525256.1:0-289 GCF_001605985.2 Dendrobium catenatum | reverse complement strand
TTCGCAAACTTTAGAGAGGAGAGGGGAGTTCGGTCTGTCTATGCGAGTGAGAGCAGTTTTGTGAACTGCCGAGAGAGGGAAGCAGTTTTGCGAATTCAAGTTGAAGAGGGGCCAGGGTTCTGTGAACTGCCGAGAGAGAGTCACAGGTAGTTTGTGAATTCAGGGGAGAGGTTTCTTTCTCTGTATGCGAATCCGACCGAGAGAGAGAGCAGGAGTTGCAAATTAAAGGGGAGAGGGGCGGCTGTAAAATGGAGAGAGCGACGGAGAGGAGGTTGGTTCGCGAACTGCT
>NW_021525255.1:0-1205 GCF_001605985.2 Dendrobium catenatum | reverse complement strand
GATCCAGATCATTAGATGGAGGTGGTGGAGGTGGCTGATGAAAGTAGGTGGCAAGTGTGGTGAACTGAGCATTGAACCAGGCGATGTCCTGGTCATGCTGCTGCAGCTGGTGAACCATGTAACTGTCAAAGCATATCGTCCGGGCCGATTATGTGTATCGTCCAGGACGATGCACAATAATTGATCGTAACGGCCGAAGTTAAAACGTTTTAAAAATCTTGCCACGTGTATCGTCTAGGATGAATAGTGGATCGGCCCGGACAATTGTCCAATGGATCGTCCGGGGCTGAATTTAAAGATCAAAACGTGCTGACACGTGGATCGTCCAGGATGATCTAGTGTATCGGTCAGGACGATGCACATAAAATGCATCGGCTAGACAAATATAGGATCGTCCAAGACGATATAGGATCGTCCAGGACGATGAGTTACAGCAAGCACAGAAAAAGGTTAGCAGATGGATTTTGAACAGAATTTATCATATCGTCCAGGACGATAAAAGTATCGGCCAGGATGATGTGACTAGAAATTGAAATCAAGGAAGGAATGACGATGATCAAGACCCTAAAAAAAAATAAAAGAAAAACAGTCAAAACATAGTAAAGGAAAATAAAAACAAAAACACAACGAAAATCAAACAACGAATATTTTTGGATTTTAATTTTTCTAATTTTTTTTATGGAGGCATCATATGAGAATTCTTTTCAAAAGTTAAACTTTTAAAGTTTCAAGAGATCAAGAAGTTTAACAAATCCCAATCAGAAGAAGGTAGAATATCTGATTCTGTTAACCCTAAATCGGACATCCTTTAGGGTACAAAATTCTTGGAAAACAGAAATCTAACACAGAATAACTAAATAGGACAAAAAGATCCATTCAAGACTTGTTTACAAGAAAAATATATCATAATTAATAAACCAAAGTAATTTTTCTCAATCATGGAAATTGAAATCAAGTCTTTGAAAGTATCACATAATTAATGAGTTTTCTAAGTTTTAAGAGTTTTACCAAAGAAAAGATAGCTTGCATCTAGTGGGCTCATTTTATGCCTCTTGTCATTTTGATTGGCTCTTTTTGAGCATCTTTTGATTCTTTGATACACTTTTGTGTATATAGCTTCCTTTTCAATTTGGCTTCATTGGCCTCTTTCCTTTTTAATTCTTGCAAGTTAGAAACTCTTTAATATACCCTTAAAAAAAACTTAG
>NW_021525254.1:0-253 GCF_001605985.2 Dendrobium catenatum | reverse complement strand
CCCTCACAAGCTCCCCCTCACAAACTCCTCTCTCTCTACCTCTCTCTCCCTCTCCCCTAGGCTTTCTAAGGGCAAGATAGCAGCAAAAGATCACCCCTAAGGTAAAAAAAGAGATCTTAAATAGAAGAGCTTCAAAATAGCTCTTATTTTATACAAATTGACTTTATCGTCCAAGCCGATAGGGTTATTGGCCTGGCCGATCAACGTAAATTTTACTCAATCAGCCCAGTCGGTTTGGGATGGTTTGATAATT
>NW_021525253.1:0-249 GCF_001605985.2 Dendrobium catenatum | reverse complement strand
TTAAGAAACAATCAACGGTAGCCAAATCCTCAACGAAGGCGGAATACCGTGCACTCGCAGCAGCTACACCTGATGTAATCTGGCTCAGACGCTTGCTAAATGACTTCTCAGCACCACAGTCAAAACCGACACCACTCTTCTGTGATAACGTCTCGGCGATTGCTCTATCCAATAATCCGATCTTTCACGCCCGGACCAAGCATATCGAAATTGATCATCACTTCATCAGTGATCACATTCTGCGTCAAG
>NW_021525252.1:0-332 GCF_001605985.2 Dendrobium catenatum | reverse complement strand
ACCCGTCCTAATAACTCATTTTGATTAAAAAATATTTTTATTAGCTTATTAATCATAGATTTTAGGTTAATTAATAAAAAAAGAATATTATACCAAAAAATAAAATAAATTAAGAAAAAATATTAAACATGTCAATTTCGAGATGATAGGTCAATCCAAACTCGGCACGTTTAATAAACGGGTCAAAATACATGATCTGAACCCAACCATTCATTAAATGGGTCAACTCAGTTCAGAATTTTTTGGGTCAAGTTTGGGTCGGGTTGTCAGGTCATTTATTGATACTCTTAGGAATAATGAGATGGAAAGGAGAGAGAAAGAGTGAGATATTA
>NW_021525251.1:0-250 GCF_001605985.2 Dendrobium catenatum | reverse complement strand
ACTCCCGTTCTTCCCCCCGATCAAAATGTTGCAACTTCCGATTTCGACAGGAAGGGAAAGCCGTGGAAGGAGCGGGGTCGACCGGCTAGGGAGGGGGAAGACCGTCGGCTTGGACAGGAGGTAGGGAGATCTATCTCTTTCTCTCTTTCTCTCTCTCTATTTCTTTGGACGAGAGTTGGCCGAAGGAGGAGAAGGCACGGCACAGGGGTTCGGAGGAGGCGAAGAGAGCTCGGCGGGCTTCAGTCGTCGG
>NW_021525250.1:0-777 GCF_001605985.2 Dendrobium catenatum | reverse complement strand
ATCAAAACATAAGACATGAAAAATAGATTTGCAACACCCTGTCAAACTTTCAATAGGATCTCATGATAGTGACAAAAGAATGAATATTAAGATTGGTTAAAAAATTCATGAAGAAGCTTGGAGTTGAAGGGAAAAGCAAAAGTAAGTAAAAAATTTGTCAGAGGTGGATGCGAAGAGATTTATCAACTCATAGTTAAAGGCTTGATGATGGATTTTAGTATTCTAGATGGTTGTGTGTGATTAAAGCCTTCCCTTATGCTATTAATATGAATGCTTCTTCTTTATCATATTGGAAATATTGTCATCGATTTTAGGTCAATGAAAGGAAGAGGCCTCTCTTTGGTCAATCGCGTCATACTTTTGTACCTCAGCCGATTTGTATTATTATGAAAAGTATGAAGCATGAGTCAAGAAGGAACTATAAATTAATTTGTATATTTTATTGGATGAGTTAAACACTAGATAAATTTCTTACAATTTATAAATATTTTTAACCTTATGTTCGTTTGCTCCTTTATTACAATGTAAAATCATATAAGAAACCCAAACAAGATTTGATAATTTTATCTAGACAACTTGTCAAAAATAATTTATGTCAAAAACAGTTAGTTAGTATTGATCTTAGTATCATACTTGATGATCTTAATGATGTGTGTCATCCTTATAAGTTGATGGGTTCATCAATTTACAATTTTTGACTTTTTAAATTGATCGTATTGTATTATAGGTTATTATGTATTATGTATGTTTCCGGCCAATTTTTAAATTCATCCCAAT
>NW_021525249.1:0-655 GCF_001605985.2 Dendrobium catenatum | reverse complement strand
ATCCAAGATTTTGTTCGCCTCAAGGAACTGCGCAAGAAGAAGATAAGTGAAAAGTATATCCTCAAAATTAAATGCAAAAAAAAATGATAGAAACGAAAAGAAGGTCAACTCACCAAGTCTTCGAGCAGTCGACGACTGATGCACTTATGCTTCAGCACTTCCTCGGGGATATATATCCTGGACGGAGAAAAGCGAGGGACTTTGCCGCCTACTGCAAAAACTTCGTTCGACTTTTTCTTCTTCGGAGTATGAGAGTCTCCATCAGGTCGCCTGGATTGAGTTATCGGGACTTCTGAGACTTTTGTGGATATCTTCAGTTTCTGTGCACTTGACCTCCCTGCATGAGTGGATATTCCCACCTTAAATAAATATTCCTCATCCAAGCACTTGCTAAGAGAAAGCATCTCGTAACGAAGAGCTTCGGTAGTAGGAAGCTTTAACATGCTCAACAAGTCATCCGCTCCTAGATGAAGAGGAATGGGTAACTCCTTCAACGTTCCCCACTTCTCTTGGAGACCCCAATCATTCTTCACAAAGAAGTAATCACTGATCCAATCTTTGGATGGTTCCCGAGTACGAACCTCCAACCACTTCGACCTAAAAGAAATTCGACCCTGTGGATCGATGTGAATACGCCCTATCCGGGATAAGCAGT
>NW_021525248.1:0-323 GCF_001605985.2 Dendrobium catenatum | reverse complement strand
TCATAGGTTGGTTTATATACCTCTTCCTCATCACTTTAATCTTCTCCCATTAAACACAAGTTTGTTGTTTCATTCTCAGGTCTAGTTTCAGATGAATCAGTACCAGATTCTGCCCAAAACGCCTTTTGGACTCTCTTCTTGTCCTTCCTAAACTTAGGTTTCTCCTCAATCTTTTTCTTGCTTATGTTATCTTGAAGTGTCGGGCAATCAGTTCTCACATGTCCTGGTTTCCTACATTCATAACAAATAATATCAGAAGATCCTTTAACATGTTTATGATCATTATATTTTCTCCAATTTTGATGATGCTTTTGTTTCTTCCT
>NW_021525247.1:0-297 GCF_001605985.2 Dendrobium catenatum | reverse complement strand
AATAAGAAAAGCGAGTGGAGGCCGAGGCCGAATTTTTGGAGCCCACAATAGCCTTGCCCTTGACAGAGCAGTTAAAGAAGGATAGTTTCTTGTGGGGAGAAGCGGCTACTCAAGCTTTTGAGAAGCTTAAGAAGGCAATGACCACGGTACCAGTTTTGGCCCTACCAGACTTTAGTCAGACGTTCGTGGTGGAGACAGACGCATCCGGGTATGGGTTGGGGGCGGTGCTGATGCAGCAGCATAGACCCATTACCTACTTTAGTCAGGTGTTGGCAACAAGAGCAAGACTGAAGTCTA
>NW_021525246.1:0-1062 GCF_001605985.2 Dendrobium catenatum | reverse complement strand
TTATATATATATATATATATAAGTTTTAGTGAAAATCTTCGACTTTTATTTGAAACTTTATCTCGGATAAATTTTAGCTGAAATTGAAACTCACTTAAATTTGCTAAAATAACAATATTTTAAAGAATGTTGAGTAAAACTCATTTAAATATCTTTCGCTCCTCTCTTGGCTCCAAAAGGAGACCCCCCGTAATGAGACCACAAACAAAATTATTTTAATTTAGGCCCCCCTTGAATAAAATTTCTGACTCCGCCACTGGTGAGATCCCAAACCGACTAGGATGGTTCCTTACTTGAAGTCGCGTAGGGATGAAGCAAACGAACTCACCAAATCAATGAACGAAACAGACGAAGAAGTCGAAGGGAACCAAGGAGTCTATAAGACAAACCAACTGTGAATCTTTCGTCATTTGCGCCATAGAATACGAAGGGAGGAAGACGAAACAAATCAAAGCCATTCCATCGCTTGGAGTCATGTGAGGAAGTCAAAAGAGACGAGTAAGTCGAAGGAGAAAAGGAAGTCGAAGTCATTTCATCACTTGGAAGATGAAGTGATATGTCAGTTGGAGTCATATGGGAGACGGAGAAGGCAGAGGAAGTTTTCTTCGCTACAAATTGAGAGAGACGAGCAAGAGAAAGGGTGAGGTCGTGTGCGATAGCAAAGAGAGCCCAAGTTAAACTGTTAGGGGTTGTTTGGTAGTAGGATTTAGGCGGGATTTGATTGAAATCCAGCCAAACAGCCTAAAATACAAGACCAAATCTCCTAGCAAATGAAAGCTACCGTAGATGGAAAATTCTGCCGTGTGGTAAATTCCGGATTTACGAAATCCTGTTTTTTGCCGGATTTACAAAATCCATTGGCTCTCGAGAGGAAGAGACTACTCATTAAATCTGCTCAATAGCTAAACAGTCACATGAGATTTAATAGGATTTATCATGAAAGTTACCAAACAATTTTCAGGATTTAAGCCCCTTAGGATTTCCAAAATCCGGATTTAGAGGATTTATGAAATCCTACTTAAATCAAATCATGGGTGATACCAAATAGCCCCTTAGAGTGAA
>NW_021525245.1:0-227 GCF_001605985.2 Dendrobium catenatum | reverse complement strand
ATGATTGGGAGTTATAAGGAGTTTTATATGCCGACGGCGGCCGACGGGCAAAAGAGTGACGACTCTTCTTGATAGAACCAACGTGCGTATATCTACAACAGCAATATAGATTCTACAACAGCACTATTGATCATGACTAGTGTTTGTGCTTGTCGAGTAAGACCATTGTATGGAATGGCATGTGCATCATTTGATTTATTGATTTGATGGATTTATCGAATTGATTG
>NW_021525244.1:0-302 GCF_001605985.2 Dendrobium catenatum | reverse complement strand
GGGGGAGAGAGAGAGAGAGAGAGAGAATGAGTGATAGAGAGTGAGAGAGAGAGTGTGTGTGTGAGAGTAAGAGAAAGAGAGAGAGAGAGAGAGTGAGAGAGTAATAAAGAGAGAGAAAAATAGAGAGATAAATAGATAGAGAGAGAGAGAGGGAGAGAGATAGAGCCAGAGTGAGGAAGAGTGAGAGAGAGAGCAAGAGAGTTTGTGTGTGTGATAAAGAGAGAGATAGATGATAGAGAGAGAAAGAGTGAGAGAGTAAGAGAGAGAGAGAGAGGGAGGGAGGGAGAGAGATAGAGAGATTG
>NW_021525243.1:0-1624 GCF_001605985.2 Dendrobium catenatum | reverse complement strand
AAAACTTATTAAAATAATAATTTAATTAAATTGTTATCTTACGTTATACCATAACGTGGATGTGTTTAACTATATAAACCACATTGTGCTTCCACTACATTTTCCTTTCTCCCGCTCTTTGAAGTTATCTTCTGATCCTACTAACAAAGCCTCGAACAATGACAATTATTCTTCACTAATATGGTAGAGTGAATTAATAATGCATAAATTCATTGACTTGTGCATGTTGCATGATAGATCTAAGAAATTTCTAATCAAATACTTATTATTGCTTTTTATATTTCCCATTAACTTCAAACCCTCCCTAAGCTTAATAGCCATGAAAAGTTAACATCTTGTACCATTTTACAACATATTATGTACATATTATAGTAAAAGAATGGATAACTTCTATTGATTATTTTAATATATCATGTTTAATCTATAAATGAATGATAGAATTGATGATAAGGACCTCCATGCTATCTTCTTTATCTTTATCTTTATCCATCTCATCATCAACCTCAACATGCATGAGTGATTGTGGCAAGGACCACTTGATCTTCCTATCTTTACACAAACTTTTAAACAAAATTGGTTAGAGAATATAACTCTTTTTTTTAATATTAGCTTCTTTTTTTCTATTATGACTTGTTTATTCTTCATCTCCCTAACAACCACAAAAAACTTCTTTAATTCGTCAAATGAGGGTATGCATTGATTGGCAACTGGTTATTCTTTAGCACCCAATTTTATTTTTTAAATTACACATAAAATATGTAATTTTCACAATTTTTCTTCATAACCTTGTTTAAAAGTATAAGTAAGATTATGTATAATGAACTTGTACAATTTCTCTTCATCATCTCTAAACACCTATTAGAGTTAATAATTACTTATAAAAAATAATTCAAAGTAGACTTGAAAGTTAATAAATAATGATTTCTTACATAACACGACACTTAAAATTCAATCACACGGTCAAATAGCTTACATGTTTTTTATTAATAATGACCTACAATCTTTGTCTATATTAATAAAAGGAAAATTGTATAATCCAAATTACATCTATTTTTGTAAAAAAAAGCCATTTAATTCTATCTTTTTTGTGCAAGAAAAGCTAATATTCTCAAATTGAAAGAGTGTCACAAAACCACTAACAGAGTGCCATAGTGCTACATTTTCCCTAACGCAAGAGTGCTTCTTACTCAGCATCGTGGTGGTAGAAGTCTAACTCCATATGAGAGCTTAGAGCCAAGGAGCTAAGTAGTGAGTAACATACTGCCAAATTACCACAACACCATAGTGAAAAGATAGTTCAACTAGAAAATTGATGTGATGAATGATGAACCAACACGTTAATTTAGTAATGCTACAGAGCTACCTAGTAAGCATCGCAACACAATTTCAATTATTTTAGAAGGCTATAATAGAAAGCTTATTTCTCACATTTATAGTGGTTGGTGTGTGGAGAGTGGGAGTGTGTGAGGCTATTGGAGGGGGTGAAAGAGCTCTGATACAACTTGAATGTTCGTTAGGGATGTTAAGCATTATGAACCGGCCCAAGGCTAACCGAAAAGGGGTGAATCGATATTTTAAAATAAATCATTCGATCAAAAATGAAAAATATGATTCATCATAGAGA
>NW_021525242.1:0-288 GCF_001605985.2 Dendrobium catenatum | reverse complement strand
TGAGTCCACTTCACCACTTTCATAAAGCAATTTTGAACAAAATAAGACCTATGAGAAAAAATTCTGCAATAATCGAAATCGTTCTCAAGTTTTATCAAAACATTCCGATTATTTAGCACAGTAACAGAAAAATTCCCAATCAACTTAAGATTGAAACAAAATTTCCGAATGGCATCGACGGAGGGCCTTCGCCCCGGAAAACGACCCACCAAAGAGAATTCAAAAGGTTTAGCGAGCGACCTAACCTCATACTCAGAAATTAACAACGCCGGCAAGCCACGATGAGAA
>NW_021525241.1:0-351 GCF_001605985.2 Dendrobium catenatum | reverse complement strand
TATTTTCGAGGAACTCAGTTAAACCGAAAGTTTGCTAAAATCGAAGTTCTAATAATCATTTTTTTTTTGAAGTTTTTGGCTTAATTTTGCCTCGAGATTTGTTTTCGATCAAGATAATTTTTTGATGATATATCAGTTGCCCCCCTATTTTCGAATGTCAAAGCTCCAGGAGTCTTAAAATTTGTGTCACAAACTTTGGAGAATTTTCCATGTGATTGGAAATCCGATATTTCATGTAGGTGCCCTAAATAGCTTTAAAAGTGCTGAAATTGAGTCCGGAATATCAAAAAATGGTTTTACGGACTGCAAAAATGTTCGATTTGGCTTTTTCGGGTCAAAAAAAGGGATTCG
>NW_021525240.1:0-1139 GCF_001605985.2 Dendrobium catenatum | reverse complement strand
ACATTATATGAAGTACATTACATGTTGGAAATACAAAAAGTCACTGTTGATGTGTTCGTTTGGTCGGGAGGACCATAGTCTGGTGACAGAGGTTAGAAGAATCGTAGTCGGCGTACGACGGAGGTCAAAAAGTCTGAAGTCTGCGGACGACGTAAGTCAGGAGGACCATAGTCAACTGGCGACGGAGGTCGGAAGGACTGTAGTCGGTAGGCAACGTAAGTCAGAAGGACCGTAGTCGGCGGGCGACGGAGGTCGGAAAGACTGTAGTCGGCGGGCAACGTAAGTCAGGAGAACCGTAGTCGACGGGCGATGAATGTCGGAAAGATTGTAGTCGGCGGGAGACGTAAGTCAGGAGGACCGTAGTCGGCTGGCGACGGAGGTTAGAAGAACTGTTGTCTGACGAAGAAGGTCAGAAGGATGACATCAGGTAGAAGTCCAACAATAGAAATAAATCCATTTTTAGATAGAAGTCAAGCAAAAGTTCGATAACCGATAGAAGTCCAACGTCAGGTAGAAACTTGGCGATAAGTGAAGGTCCGGTGTCAGGTAGAAGTCTGAAGTCTGTTGGCGGCCAAGGAGAGCTCCGGTATCACTTGGGTGGAGTTTCGGCGTAAGGGGGAACTCTGTCATTACTTGGGCAGAATTTCAGCATCCCGTGGAAGTTGGGCAGAATTCTGGCATCTCGTGGAAGTCGGGCAGAATTCCGACGTCATTTGGAGTTCGGGCGGAACTCCGACGGTGGTCGAGGAGGTGTCTCTACCCTCCTATTCTTCTCTTCTTCTCCTCCTCCTTACTTCTCTCCATTGCTTCTTGCTTGGGTTCTCCTCTCATGAGAAATGAGGGGTCTATTTATATATTTTATGTAGTGGCATGGCCCGTAAATAGATGAGGAATCAGGGGCAAAATATGGAGTGGTTCGGATGGACGGCCGATATTGAATCCCTTGATCGTGCCCCGCTCGTCAAACATTTGAAGGTCTTAATGATGTCAGAATTCAGCGATCTTAGGCTTGTTTGATTCGTCTTGTCGAGCCGTTCGATTCGACTATAAGCTCGTTAAAATTGAAGACCATTTAGTAACTCAAATTGCGGTATGAACTTTCCAACAGCACTTTGGGTGCTTGATTTGGGCTCATTTGG
>NW_021525239.1:0-346 GCF_001605985.2 Dendrobium catenatum | reverse complement strand
CACTTTAGTGCTAGACTTTCATGATGCATTATTTAGTCCTCTAACTATTAAAAAATGTTCCAATTTGGTCCAATGATTAAAAGTAATAGTTAAATGTGAGGGTATTTTTGGATATTATGGTGCATGTAAGACTATATTATTTTTTTTATATTATGGAAGTTGATAAATTAAATAACAAAAATGAATAATTAAAAAACATAGATAATTTTCTTTATGGTTTTTGTATTTATTTTAATATTATAAATGATAAAACATATTAAAATAATAATATAATATCACATACACCCTATTATCCAAAATGCCTTCATATTTAACAGTTGGGATTAACATTAATTATTACTTTTGG
>NW_021525238.1:0-1427 GCF_001605985.2 Dendrobium catenatum | reverse complement strand
AATTTGAAAAAGATGCGCAAAGCGCCACATGTGGTAGCTATTTCTTTCCAAACTCTTTTAATCTCTTAATTCAAATTGATCTTATATACATTTATATTCCATATTGAAATTTGAAATTTAAAATTTTTATATCATAATTTTTACAGTGATTTTCTTTATCTTAAATGTCTAAATAGACTCATGTTTTGATAAATTCTTTTTTGTTTATATGTTATATCTCTTCTTAAATTCTATGAATTTTATGATTTGCCTAATGTTTTAATTTTATTTGCATACATAATGTCAATCACTTTAAAAATTAAATTTTCAAATGATTTTCATATGTCTGCTTACATTTCTAGTTTTTTTCTTCTTCACTTTTTGATGTTGTCAAAAAGGGGGAGAAATTGTTTGTTGTGTGTGTCTAGTGTTTTTGTTTATTTTTGTGTGTTTATTTTATTTTATTTTGTGTTGTATAAAATTTTTGAAAAACAAAAAATTTTAATGATTAAAAAGCCTCCTTATTTTCATGAGTTCATCAATTTAGGGGGAGTTTAGGAGATTCTTAGAATTTGAAATTATACAAAAAATAATTGTTTTCCATCATAAAAAAGGAGGAGATTATTAGGAAAGTTGATATTTGCATGTTTTATATTCTTGCAACTTGTATAGTTTTGATGATTCCAAATATTATTATTTTATGTGTTGTTATCTCCTAACATTTTTTATAAGATTTGTTTTTGCTCTTGTGTATACTAATATTTCAGAAAAATCGAACTCTAGACTACGAGGACTTCAAATCAAATTCAGCATGAAATACTTTGTAATTTTGAAGCTTGTACTTTTTATTTGAATTAAATTTGAGAGGGAGTGATTGTAATTGAGTGAATAAATTCACACACACTAAAGGAGATCTTGAAAAAGTTTTGTGTTGATCGTACGGGACGATCAGATCAGTTATCTCCTTGTAAGAGCAATGGAACAGACAGGAATTGAACAAGAAAATTTTTTCTAAGTCCTGATCGTCCAGGACGAAACATTTTCATCCTAGGACGAGCTGCTCTCTGTAAAAATTTCATCCAGACGAAGTCGTGTTCGTCCCAGGATGATGGGAACCGACTATGGCAATTTCTGGCAACGTTCTGCAGTTTTCGGAACTGACCTTTGATATAACTGTTCGTACCGGACGAAAGTTTTCATCCCAGGATGAACCTATTTCTTCCCAGGATGAAATTGGTTCGTACTGATGCACAAATGGTTTGTACTGGATATTTTTTTACACAGTTCATTTGTACTAACTCAGGTTTATACTGGATGATCCACTACGCAGAAAAACTTGAAATTAGCAGTTTTTTGGACAGTTTTTCATGTCCTTTCTATATAAGGAGTCCTAGAAACTATTACAAGTGCATTTGGAGTTGTTTTATCTTGAGAGGGATCATTGAGTG
>NW_021525237.1:0-201 GCF_001605985.2 Dendrobium catenatum | reverse complement strand
TCGAATTAACACGGGGATTTCTTTACAAAAAGGTCGTTCAAGGGATCTTCCCGTTAGTTTTCTAACGGGGTCCAAAATAAGACCTCTAAAATTTTTTAGATACCGACCAAATTATCCAAGAATGAAATGAATAAAATAACCAACGGAAGAAAGGTAGTTACATCCTATGACAAGCACAAGTATACTACCGATTAAAGGGTA
>NW_021525236.1:0-234 GCF_001605985.2 Dendrobium catenatum | reverse complement strand
AATTGGAGTCTTACCTGAGAGTGCAAGTGAAGAAGAATCATTTGGTTTTTCAAGAGATACCAGGAGTTGTTTTAATTTGTCAATATCTTCTTTATTGAATTCTCCAAGTCTGGACCGTGCTTCTGGCTTACTTGTAGTGTTATTGGCATGTGATGTGCTCCTTGGTTCACCCTTTTGATTTCACTCTTTGCTGGGGGGTTTACCATGTATTTTCCAGCATGTTTCCTTTGTGTG
>NW_021525235.1:0-360 GCF_001605985.2 Dendrobium catenatum | reverse complement strand
TCATTTAGAGTTATATTTAGCAAAGTGTGTCTTTCCCAATTTGACTTACCTCACTGCTCCTTGTACCAACTGTAATATTCGACAAAGCGTGAGCCCTATACCGTCTGATGAATCTTTGAGTCGTCCCCTTATGGATGTGAGTCAGGACCAATCATCCTATTTTACTCCTAATTCCTACTTTTTGTCCGTTATAGCCTCGCCCTACCTTGAGGAGGACCATCTCTGTCTTAGTTGGATTAATCTGTTCAATTACACTACCCCCACTAGGAGACTACCTGCGACTTTAACTCAGACTTCCCATAGAAGTACCCTGGTAAGTAAGGACGTTTTCATTGCTCCCCCTACACCAGTCCCCTTAGA
>NW_021525234.1:0-301 GCF_001605985.2 Dendrobium catenatum | reverse complement strand
TTTTGTTACTATCTTTAATAGTTGATTAACTGTTTTTATTGAACATTGCTGTTTTTGAGTGCAGCCATGCATTGATTACTTTTCTGATCTTTATGAGCTGTATTTGGGCACTTGCCTCTCCTTAATTATGCTTTATATGTAATAAAAATGTGATTTATCCCCTATAAAGGTGCAAATGAGTCGAGTTGGCTCAACTCACGAGCCAAATATCGAGCTTGAACTCGACTAGCTCCAAAGGCAAGTTCGAGCTCGGCTCTCGCTGCAGTGGATGCCAATTCGTGAGTCAACTCGCAAGTGTACC
>NW_021525233.1:0-426 GCF_001605985.2 Dendrobium catenatum | reverse complement strand
TTGTTGAGAATTAGATAAAGAGAATGGAAATGATGGATTTGTAGTTGGTATAAGATGAAATAGCTTTTGAGGGCTCATTTCTCTACCACTAAGTTTGAGCAAATACTTCACCTAAAATATTAGCAATATGTGTATGGGGTTTGTTCTGTAAGTGAATATATATAGAAGATTTCTATAGGTTGAGTGGATGGAACAATCTCAATGAGTCCCATATTAAATTTATTGCATGACATATTAGGGGGCTTTAATGTCATCTTATATAAAAAATGGAGTTATGCTCGATTTGGTTATTATCTCAAGTTTTAAATTTCACATTGTAAGAAAACATGCAACTCAAATGACAAAGAAAATTGCACTCAACTCTTCACCAGTATAGTGAACTAGTTATTGAAGCTAATAAATCTAATAACAACCTACTAAAATTCT
>NW_021525232.1:0-210 GCF_001605985.2 Dendrobium catenatum | reverse complement strand
AGTGTTGTTATTGTAATATTTTACTTGTACGTATTTTTTTTTTGTAATTTTTGAGCGCCGTGAAATTCCTTAAGAAATTGGCACCTGTCAGTATAAGTGCGGATTTTAGGATTGTTAGGTGTCTGTTTTGTAAACAAATTTCATCGATATTTTTTTAATAAAATGATTTATTTGAATTTTCTACTAAAGAATTATTTAAATTAAATATTA
>NW_021525231.1:0-291 GCF_001605985.2 Dendrobium catenatum | reverse complement strand
GATAGGAAGAGGGATGGAGGTGGCCGGCTAAGGATGAAAGCTTGGGAGAGAAATTTGGTTCATATTTTGGAAGAGAAGGTGGAGGGAAATCAAGTATTTGTTTCCCCAATTGATCCTTTTATTTTTAGAAAGGATTAGAGTTTAATTAGGGAAGGGTGGGGGCGGCTAAGGAGGGAGAGGAGGTTTGAATTATTTCCAAGAGGGGAAGAGGGGTTATGGAAATAATTCCATGAGAGCCCATGATAGGGCCGGCCGCTTCAATGGGATGGGAAAGTTAATTTGTTTCCAAAG
>NW_021525230.1:0-232 GCF_001605985.2 Dendrobium catenatum | reverse complement strand
CTATATTGAATTGCATGTTTAGCAGTTTGTTACTACTATACGGATTTACTAATACTGATGCATTTACTAATACTGAACGGATTTAACTTTATTGTATGGTTTTATTGATATTATACGGATTTACTGTTACTGCACGATTTCATGATTATAGCATTACTGTTCATGTCACTGAATTGTTACTGATACTGATACAAGCTTTGATACTACTGATTCACTGTACTGATATTATGCA
>NW_021525229.1:0-290 GCF_001605985.2 Dendrobium catenatum | reverse complement strand
CATATAAAACTATATAAATTTAAAAAATATGTTCCATTTAACAAGCTAATGATAATTTAAATATAATTTGAGTTCTATAAAAAAATATTAAAGTTTACATGCTGGATATATTAAAATATAAAAATTATATATGTGATATAAATATAAATTCCTCTAAAAAATCATCCTTATGTAGTCATTTATTTATTTTAAATAATTGAGATTAAATAAATAAAAATGTATACAATAATAATAACATCAATTCTTTATCTTACTATGATTACATGCTTTTTTTTAAATTGTGTAATGTT
>NW_021525228.1:0-1122 GCF_001605985.2 Dendrobium catenatum | reverse complement strand
TATGTATGAAACACGATCATACTATACGATCGTGTACGCTCAAAATTGAAAATTTTAGTTTTCTGGATGGTTTTTCATGTCTTTTATATAAAAGGTCCATTAAAAACTGACATAAAATGTGTTATCTTTGTGATGTTTTAAGGGAAATTGAAGGAGAGAGTTTGAGAGACTTCTTGCAAGTGGAGTGTGAAGGGTTCACAAGGTTACTCAAAGGTAAGGATCTCAGTGTGATTTATGTATTTCACTCTTCCTCTGGTCTTTCTAGATTGCTCATGAGAAGATCTTTAAACAAGATCCAGTTCTCTACCAACACTTGGAGAGTGTGAACAGCCGACGGTTCTCTACCGACACTTGGAGAGTGTGAACAGCCGACGGTTCTCTACCGACACTTGGAGAGTGTAAACAGCCGAAGGTACTCTGCCTATACTTGGAGGGTGTGAATGAAGGTTCTCTGCCTACACTTGGAGGGTGTGAAAAGATGAAGGTTTTTTGCCTACACTTAGAGAGTGTGAAAGGATGATGGTTCTCTGCAACACCGTAGATTGGTGAAAGAGAGTTTTGTAAAGGCTTCTCCGCCGTGCTATGAGGGCAAAAGGAGAGTCACTTTGGTAATAGTACAATACCTAAATAGGGAGTCTTCATGGAGTGGATGTAGGTCGTGTTTGACCGAACTAGTATAACTTTTTGTGTCATTTAAATTTATGCTGCTTATTTACTGAAAGTTTTTAATTTTATGGTTAAAAATTTTGCTTTCAAATAACTTCAATTAACTTGATTAGAATCATTAATTGGTTTCAAATTTTAAAATCCAGGATAATTTTTAAAATTACCAATTCACCCCCCTCTTGGTTAATCTTGGGACATAAGATTAGGTTTAACAACCTATTTAAGATTCAACAAGTGGTATGAGAGCTGTGTTTCAAAATTATAAGTTCAGACTACTTTTTAAAAAATGAGCATGGCTACTTTTAGAAATCAGAACACATAAGATGGTTACTCGATCACTAGACCTCTTTGGTTTAACAATATCCCTTTCAATTTTTAGAAAACACGCATGTCTACATTTTTACAATCACTAGATTATCGTATGTGGATCTTATTTTAAGAAGGGTATACAAAACC
>NW_021525227.1:0-224 GCF_001605985.2 Dendrobium catenatum | reverse complement strand
TTAAAAGAGGACTTCACTTGTTTTTCTAATTGACATGTATCACAAAGGTGATCCTTAGTAAAATCTAGTTTTGGTATACCTCTTACTAAATTCTTTTGGTGAATTCTTCTAAGATTTTTCATACTAGAATGACAAAGTCTCCTATGCCAAAGCCAAGATTTATTAGAAATAGTTTTCAAACATAAAACAATAGAAGTATGAAATGAATTCAAATCTAGCATGTA
>NW_021525226.1:0-1409 GCF_001605985.2 Dendrobium catenatum | reverse complement strand
TGAGGATCATAAGCACTTATAATATTAATAATCTTATTATCAACAACAATCTTTAAAGATATAATTCGATCTCCAATCCTATTAATTTTTATAACATGGGATTGGAGATAGAATTATAGCTTTAAAGATTGTTGTTGATGATAAGATTGTTAATATTATAAGTGCTTATGCTCCTCAAGTAGGTTTGGATGTGAGTTCTAAATTAAAATTTTGGAATGGCTTAGAAGAATTAATACAAAATATACCTCTTGAAGAAAAATGGCATTAGGATTAAAACATTGTTTCAGTTTTATTTCAAGAAAGTCAATAATAGAAGCCTTTTTGTCTCAATATAAAAGTATGGTTTTTATAGCTGTTTTAAGAAGCTGATTTGATTGACATTGAGATGCAGAAATGGTTGTTGATGATACTTTGAAATTGTTTTATCAGAGCCAGTATGGAGTTGCCAAATAATTCCTAACCTTGGATTACATCAAGGATCATCCTTAAGCCCATATCTTTTTGCTTTAGTTATGGGTGTCTTTATGAGAGATTTGCAAGAGCATGTATGGTGTATGCTTTTTATTGATGATATTCTTCTTGTTGATAAGACTAGAGAGGGGGTTGAAGATAAACTTGAATTATGGAGGTCAACTTTAGAGTCTAAAGATTTTTTTTTAGTAAATCTAAAATCAAATATATGGAGTGTAATTTTAGTAGTAATAGATCTAGTAGGGGGATTGTGACTTTGGGCGATCAAGTCATTAATAAGAGTACATATTTTGGATATTTCGGGTCTATTGTCCAGAGTGATGATGAAATAGATGAGGATATTATTAGTAGAATTCAAGTTGGATGATCGAAGTGGTGGAATGCATCGGGCTTGTTGTGTGATAGAAAAGTACCCCTCAAACTTAAGGAAAAATTCTATAAGTTGGTGGTGAGACTTGTAATGCTTTATGGTGTAGAATTTTGGCCATTAAAAGAGAAACATAATATTAAGTTAAGTGTTGCAGAAATGAGGATGCTTAGTTGAATCAGTGACTTTACTCTTAGAGATAGGATACAAAATGAGTATATACATGAAAAGGTTGGTGTAGCTCTAGTGACAGATAAAATTAGAGAGAGTTGCCTTAGATGGTTTGGTTATAGGCTGTCCGCCTCCTTCTAGTTCCTAATGACAACGGGCCTTCTGTCTCCCTTACGTCCGAATGACACCTGCGCGAGCGCTCTTCACCCATGTCCGAACCCACACCCGAGTTGACTTCTACGCTCAATTTTCGTGTTTCTTGCCCTCTTATTTAAAACAGTAAGTAAGAGAAAAGAAAAGAGGGTATTTTATAAATCTTATATATAAGAAAGAGGTCGTAATCGTCAAATTGGAGGAGTTGAAGAACAATTCCGGGACAAATCAATATCCTGAACCCCTT
>NW_021525225.1:0-626 GCF_001605985.2 Dendrobium catenatum | reverse complement strand
TATTTTTTCCTAAATGGATGTCATTTATAAAAGAAAAAAACTACTATCATAATTTATATTGTTAATTGTATATTGAAAAATAGATGAATGAGTAAAATGTTCAGGTATATTAGTTTTTAATAAAATAAATATTTTATGTTAATTTTTTTTATATAGTGAATATTGGCAGCTTCGGTTGTAATTATTGAGATTAGTTGTAAAATAAACATTGATCAGCGTCAAATAAAATGGTCGTTAATTTGGACTATGTAAAGATGTAATCATTTAGATTAGGGACTAAATTAATATTTATTAGCAGAAAAAATCATTGCTAATGTTAAATTTTAACAATATAAGTGCTCACTAATTTAGCAATCCAAAATCAATATGGCTGTTAAAAGTCTTAGCGATGATGCAACTCGGACAAACGATCCACCTGAAATACAAATAATATTTTTCTTGCGGTGAAGATTGACTCCAATAACTAATTCTATATTAGGCTTTGCTTTATTTTAATGAATTCAAAGCGAGGAAATGAAAATGATATTTTTGTTAAGAATTTTTATTGACTTTTTTGTTCATTCCTTCTAATAATCTCAACCAAGTTTTTTCATTGCTATTTCTTAAGCAATTTTTGTATGAATACT
>NW_021525224.1:0-397 GCF_001605985.2 Dendrobium catenatum | reverse complement strand
ACTCGAATCTCGATGCAAATATGAAATGAAAATATCTCAAATTAAAATAGGGATCACCCAAACTCCGATTTCAGCAAACTTATAATCAAATTGATTATCTCAAGGAGACGAATCCAAGGACACCAAATTCAATCCAATCTGAGCTCAAATCAAATGATGAAAGCTTATTCGAAAGCTTTAGAGCATTAATTGAATTACTATATGATATGCAAATATGACATGCATATAGTCAAATTGAGCAGATCGACGAGACGAATCCAACAAGCCCAAGAATGCCTACATTAAGGCACTTAAATACTTGATAAATAATCCATGATCAAGGTAATTGATATCGGCCTTCCATTGGAGCACTCTCAACTTGCCCTTGATCTTCTTCATATTTACTAGCCATGCACTC
>NW_021525223.1:0-364 GCF_001605985.2 Dendrobium catenatum | reverse complement strand
TTGAAAGTCTCATCGAATGGTTCATAATAAAATTTCTGATCAGAACAACATCTGCAACCATTGTTATCCAATGACATTCAGTATAGATGATTTCATTAGCCTCTGTATTCTTTGCTGCACAAATATTTTTTAGAGCAAGATTTAAAGTGTGCACAACACAGAGTGTCTAAAATATATGGGAATAAGTTTGCTCCACCAATAATCCTACAACTCTACACACTGGTGCATTATCTGTAATAACCTGCACAATATTTGAAGGCCCAATCATGATTATCATATCTTTAATCAAATTAGCAATAAAATATTTATTCTTATATTCTCCTTCATAATTCATTGTTTTAATGAACATTGGGTAATTCTCTGT
>NW_021525222.1:0-206 GCF_001605985.2 Dendrobium catenatum | reverse complement strand
GCTTTATCACCCTCATAGCGACGACAACATACCTTCTCATTTTTCTCCTTCCTAAAGAAGGCAGAGTACCTTAGAGGACACAGATGTAGAAGTGTCTCCCCCTCAGAGAGCCTCCCATAATATCTTCTTAGGCCATAGGAGGAGCAAAATGCAACAAGCGCAGAGTAATCGTGTGATCTCCCTCACACTCCTTCTCCCTCACCAAG
>NW_021525221.1:0-1687 GCF_001605985.2 Dendrobium catenatum | reverse complement strand
ACCCAGCTACTCCGCCGCACCGGGGAAGGTGAAAGTTATTTTGTACAGGCTTCTCCACCTTGCTGTGGGGGCAAAAGGAGAGTCACTCTGTGGTATTAGTGCTATACTCGGACGGTGCCTCCGTGGAGTGGAGGTAGGTCAAAGTTTGACCAAACCACTATAAATCTGGTGTGTTCTTTCTTATTTTTCTTCCGCATTTAATTTCATTGCAAGTTGTTTAGTCTGGTTGAAAATTTTATTTTTTAAACTTTAAATTTAACTTGCATTAATAATTAAAAATATTTTCTAAAAATATAAGAGTAGAAATATAATTTTTAAATTACCAATGCACCCCCCTCTTGGTTAGCCTTGGGAAAATTAATTAGGCTTAACATCCTAATTCATATTGAACGAAGCCCAACAAATAATTCTAACAGTGACCCTTGTGGACAAGATAATGATGATATTGCTCTGATGACTAGGCAATTCAGAGCTTTTTAAGGAAAAAGCAAGAACGGCATCAGCAATGGAATAAATGTAAGAATAGTAAAAGTTCTAAAATTATGTTTTGAATGTAGGAAGCAAGGGCACCTGAAGACTAATTTCCTAACCCTTAAAGCTCACCTAAGAAAGGAGAAGGGTGAAGAAAAAGCTAAATTCCAGAAGGGCAAGCAAAAGACCCAAAAAGCTTTCTCAATAGATTCAACATCAAACTCTTTTGAAATTGAAGAAGAAGAGGAGGTAACTAACCTATGCTTAATGGTAAGAGATCATCTTGATCATTATGATCAAGAGGAGGTATGTGAGCTTACCTATGATCAACTATTTAAAGTTTCAAAAAATTCATACTGCATATAGGAAGCTTAAAAAATTACATGCTAGCCTTAAATCTAATTTTTCAATTTTATAAAAAGATCATGAATTCTTACGAAAAGATCATTCCACTCTGGATAGTAATTATATGGTTTTGTTAGATGAATTTGACAATTTCAACAAGAAGCATTCTAAATTAACTGACCTACATGATTTCTTAAAAAATTCACATGTTGAATTAGAAAATGTATACCAGAGATTATAAATTCTTATATCTAAATTAGATAATAGGAAGCATGTGTTAAAAGTTGAAAAATTCAATTCTTGAAAGTGTAAACCAATTTCTACAAATAAAAATAGATGCCTTCTAAGAAAATAAAAAGCCACATTCACTTGAAGAGTTTTATAATCCATCACCTTAGTATGCATCATTTAAACCTAATAAGTGGCACTATAACTAAAATAGATTAGTAAATCTTTTTCCTAGTATTAAATATTTTTCTTGTGGTATGCTAGGACATATCTCCCATACATGCACCGTTCATCATAGAACACATTTGGTGTGGAGACCAAAAATTCAAAACACACAACATAGTATGCATTAATTTCATTATTCTTTTCATAAAAAAGGACCGAAACAAGTTTAGGTTTCCAAATCTAACATCTCATGATTTTGTATGGATGCTCTCACAGAAGACGTCATTAGAGCATGTGGTATCTGGACAACGAATGTTCAAGGCACATAACTAGATATTTAGATCAATTCATTTCGTTAGAGACCAGAGTAGGAGGCAAGGTGACACTTGGAGATAAGACCACTAGGAGAGCAGTGGGATCAAGTATAATTGTCAACTCAAAAAATTTCATCATTGAAAATATTTTACTAGTAGATGGC
>NW_021525220.1:0-279 GCF_001605985.2 Dendrobium catenatum | reverse complement strand
GTGCCACGAGGGGCGTACTCTACCACTAGTAGATCTAGCCCTAAGGGAAGGAGGAAACCTAAACCCTAAGGAAGAGAAGGCTGGAAGACCCTGTGGGAAGGAAGCATTGCTTCCCACAAAAGGTCAGATTTGGAATTTGAAAATTGGGATGGTGCCACAGAGGGCGTGATCCATCACTAGAAAATCTAAACCTAAGGAGAGAAAGAACGATGACTTACATCTGTCCTTAAAGAAAAGAAAATTGGATGATCTTGTGGGAAGGAAGCATTGCTTCCCACA
>NW_021525219.1:0-265 GCF_001605985.2 Dendrobium catenatum | reverse complement strand
TCGGCTGATATTTTCGTTTTAATAAAATTTTCTCTCTTTAAAATGTCTGATTTCAGCTTTATAATACTCATATCGGCCCGGCCGATCGCCAGATCGTCCCAGGATGATCAGACCAATTTTGATTGTCCTGGACGGTTCCCAGAACTATTTTCTGGCCGATATTTTGAACAGTGCCAATCGGCCTGGCCGATGCCTAGATCGGCCTGGACGATGCTTACAGAAAAACAACTGGAATAAATCTGGGCAAATTCTGGAGCAAATTCTC
>NW_021525218.1:0-246 GCF_001605985.2 Dendrobium catenatum | reverse complement strand
CAGGGACTCGAAGAGGCAACCGCAGAAACCCAAGAGGCCCGCACGGAAACGAGGCACCAATGCACGGGAAAGGCCACCCAGCAGGAAAACTAGCAGCCAACCGTGGAAACCAAAGAGCCAAGGCACAGAAACAGCCAACCATGGAATCCAAGGAGCCAAGGCACGGAAAACAACAAGCATAGGGAATCAAAAAGCCATTTTGGAAACCTAAGGGACAAACTAAGAATTTTAAGAGACAAAATTATA
>NW_021525217.1:0-561 GCF_001605985.2 Dendrobium catenatum | reverse complement strand
TGCCACACCGGGTAGTGGTGGAATAGAGTTTTGTGAAGGTTTCTCTGCCTTGCTGTGGGGGAAAATGGAGATATACTATTGGTATTAGTGCAATACTTGGAGGGTGCATCCGAGGAGTGGATGTAGGTCGTGTTTGACCGAACCACTATAAATCCTGTGCCTTTTATTTTTCACAGCTTTTTACGTTGCTTTTTTTACTTTAGTTTTTTTTTTATGTTTGAAAATATGGTTGAAAAATTGTTTTTATAAAAATCTTTTTACAAAAAGTTTTTAAAGTTTTTTATTGGTTTAAAAATTAAAGAGGGAAATTTTTAATTACCAATTCAGCCCCCCTCTTGGTTAGTTGCTGGGATATAATATTAGGTCTAACAATATAATTCATATTGAACAAAGTTTCAATACATGGTATCAGAGCTTAGTTTCAAAATCATAAGTTTAGACTACTTTTTGAATAACGACTACGGCTACATTTGGAAACTAAAAAACACCTGAGGGTTACTCTATAACAAGACCTCCATTGTTCTACAATACTCCTTTTGATTTTTGGAAAACATGCATGTC
>NW_021525216.1:0-271 GCF_001605985.2 Dendrobium catenatum | reverse complement strand
ATCTTTTGCCCGCATCAATTGGTATCAGAGCAAGTTAGAAAGTCCTAGGTTTGTGAGTTTGTCAAATTGAGTTGTCAAGTCAAGTCTTGTCAAGAGTTTTGTGAGTCTTGAGTCGTAAAAGAATTGTGAGTCTAAGTTTAGGTTTTAATATTTAAGTCTTTTTTTTTTAGTCTGTCAAAAAAATGGAAAATACCAAAAATATGGCTTCATTCATGGAGGAAAGCGAGCAACATTATCCTAATGTCCCACTCCCGTTGGACAGGTGGATTCC
>NW_021525215.1:0-266 GCF_001605985.2 Dendrobium catenatum | reverse complement strand
GTACGCTTCGCAGATATATCGAGAGTCCAAGGGGGCAACGCCCCCTAGCGGGGTTTCCGGGGGCGCTTCTCAGAATAAATTTTGGTTGTAAGAATATTTTTGAATTTTCTTTACTATTTCTTTTTGTATTTAATTCATCGTTTGATTAAGCGGGGGCAATTGCATGAAGATCTTAGTATTTTAAAACTTTTAGTGGGCAATTGACTAAAAATCTATGTAATAAAGACTAAAAAATAGATAGAGTTGGACAAATGACCTAAATAATC
>NW_021525214.1:0-243 GCF_001605985.2 Dendrobium catenatum | reverse complement strand
TTAGTAGTAATAAGGTTCCTCCTTTATTTAGTTTTTTTATTAAAGGAAGAATGTGATAGTTTTCCTATCACCTAGTATTTTGTAATAGCTTTTATTTTCATTAAATGCATTTAGAATTTCTTTAAAAAAAAAAAAGACTCAAGGCCTTGATGGATTAGTATGACATAGGAGTTTCAAGACTTGAGACTTGGTCCTAGTGTTATGACCCTAATTTTAGCCCACTATAGGATGAGTGATAAGTAT
>NW_021525213.1:0-295 GCF_001605985.2 Dendrobium catenatum | reverse complement strand
TGATTGTGTCTAGGATGTTAGCTGGCAGCTCACTCCAAGCAAGCATAAGCCCAGATTTTCCACCCCTCAGTGTGTCTCTTTTAACTTCTGATATATTTTGAATTTATCATTTTTCATAGGATAGCAAATTCAATCTTTGATCTTTTAAACTAAAAATTTTAATCACATATTTTTCCATTTAAAAATGTCTAATCATTACTAAAGATAAATAAAAGAGTTTATACTCTTTGAAATAGAACTTAAGAACTATTTATGTGAACCAAATTAAGAGAAATAAAACATCACTAAAGATAAA
>NW_021525212.1:0-251 GCF_001605985.2 Dendrobium catenatum | reverse complement strand
AAAATCAGAATAATATGGAGAAGGGAGCCAGGAGCAGTAGCTCAGGAGGCTCTTACAAGACTACGACAACTCTTTTAGCACCAAAGGGGCCTGCATCAGTCAACAATAATGAGATCACCAGGGAGAAGCCAGTAGGAGGAGGGAGTGGGGATAACTTCAAGAAGCTCACTAAGACAGAATTACAGGAGAAGAGGGCAAAAGGCCTTTGTTTCATATGTGACGAGAGGTATACGCCGGGGCACAGGTGTAAG
>NW_021525211.1:0-258 GCF_001605985.2 Dendrobium catenatum | reverse complement strand
TTTTGTGTTTTATTTTTCACATTATTCTTTAAAATTGGCATTCCATATGATGAATCTTTTCAAGCTTTTAAATATTGGAAGTTTTTGGAGATAGGGTTTAGCTTTTCTAAATTGGTTAAAGGGAGTAATATTGTTGATGTTTTCCCTCCTTCTGACTTTTTGTTAGTGATATGATTTTCTTCTCTAAACAAAAGTCTAAACTCAGTTTAACCAATGGCTTTTTATTTAAGATCTTTTTCTTATCTTGCTACATTAATT
>NW_021525210.1:0-356 GCF_001605985.2 Dendrobium catenatum | reverse complement strand
TCCAGGCCGATAGTTAATGTCGGCTGCCTTAATTAAGTATCCTTAATTTATACTTTCTATTTTAAGCCGATCGTCCCGGACGATATAAATATCGGCCGGGCCGATTGGGAAAAAACAGAATTTCTAAGCCTCTCAAGTGTGTGTGTGTGTGAAGGGTTACTTAGCATCAGTCTTTTTGATTATTGCAAGTAGACTCAAAAGATGAAAAATAAAATTACAGACTGACTCAACCCTAAACCTACGCTATCCTGGACTTGGCTTCCTCTTGATCGTCCGATCTTTGATTCCTGAAAAGTTAGAAGCAACATGTAATCCAAGGGAGATAGTGTTTGTCAATCATCAAAACATAAGCCATG
>NW_021525209.1:0-288 GCF_001605985.2 Dendrobium catenatum | reverse complement strand
CTGAAAAATAAAATAAACTACTAAATAAAATGGGTCGTCGATCTTTGGCGTCTCCTGATGGTACATGTGTCGAAATTGCTAACGATGTCCTCATCACACATCTTCGACATAGATATGTTTCCACCACAATCTGCTTAAGCTACCTAAGAGGAGGCAACCAATGGTTGATAATCAAGCTTCCAAAATGCTACAACTCAAAGCCATCCATCATTTGCATGATGAGGCTACTAATACACTCAGTCTAATGAAACCATGGGATCATGATATGATTTACCTTCATTACCCAAA
>NW_021525208.1:0-210 GCF_001605985.2 Dendrobium catenatum | reverse complement strand
AAAACTGCTGCAACGGTAGTGGCATTAAAAGGATGTTTCAAGGGTATGAAATGAGCATACTTACTAAGCCGGTCAACTACGACTGGAATGACAGTGTAGCCTTCCGACTTGGGTAAGCCTTCGATGAAGTCCATAGTCACCTCTAACCAAACCTGATCAGGTAGCTCCAGTGACTGCAACAGTCCCCCAGGGGCACAAGCTTGATACTTG
>NW_021525207.1:0-203 GCF_001605985.2 Dendrobium catenatum | reverse complement strand
TCATTAACAAAAGTCAGGTCAGGTTGAATGTCTACCACATCTGTACTAATCCTCTGAGCCTCATCTGAAATATATTTCCTTAAGGAGGAAATATGAAATACATTATGTACTCCACTCATATGTGCTGGTAGAATCAACCTGTATGCCACATTTCCAATCCTTTCTAAAATCTCAAAAGGACCTACAAATCTGGGACTCAGTTT
>NW_021525206.1:0-264 GCF_001605985.2 Dendrobium catenatum | reverse complement strand
CCGTTGATCGCGAGATCAACGGCCCAGAACATCTCATGTATGCAGCCGGCCGGACCGAAGGCTTAGGGGGATTTTTGCTTCGTTCTCCCAAACGGCTGAACAAAACGCAACAAAACTTTAGATCTAGCTTCTACTAGTGAAGAGCATCCGTGGGGGCTAGATTTTGCGTTCTAAAACGCACTTATTGGAAAGGTATTTAACCCTAAGTGTTCTAAACTAGGGTTTGTGATATACCTCAATCCACACGGTGGATTCGGGCGATCT
>NW_021525205.1:0-866 GCF_001605985.2 Dendrobium catenatum | reverse complement strand
AGTCAACAAAATCCAAACCCTTGGCTCTTTTCGGGTCAATTGGAGTCACTCAACTTCTCACTATACTTTTGAATTTATTCCCACTAGTCGTTCTGACAGGGTCCAAATGATTAAGAGGAAATTTTCAATAAAAAGATTGAATCTTCTATTCTCGATAAGAATTCAAATCTTATTCTTGAGAGATACATGTAAATCCTTAAATATATGCATCATTTCTTTTAAGATCCACTATGTGAAATAACACTCTATGTTGGGTCCAAGCTTGTTCTCATATAGAGGTGTGTTTTACATGGCTACAAATTGACTTTCAAAATTGAGTCACAACTAAGTAGAGTGCCTGACTCCAATTGGAGGATCTTGAAGGCCTTGAAGAAAGTTGTTTTGAACTCAATAAAATTTGAAATTACATAAGTCACATATGATTCATGCTCATTATAAATTGTGTCACCTTAGGACTTTCCAAGTATGAGATTTGGCTATAGTCCTTTGGAGACCAATTTTAGTCCACCATAAGATCAATGTAAGCTTTCAATCAATGTTGACTGGATAGACCACCTTAGAGATAATCTATAAGGGAGGTTCATGACAATTGATTAATTTTGAAGATACCACCAGATGCTTCCTTTCATTTGGGCGGTTCTTCAAGAAGTATCATGCCTAATGAGGATCAAATTAAACATCAAATTCACCCCCTTCAAATTCAAAGAAATCAAATCAAATTCAAATTCATCAATCAATTATTTCCAATTCTCTTTTCCTTAAGGTTAGGTCATTCCTTCCCTTAGGATTAGACCCGCTAGTGGTGGAGTACGCCCTCTGTGGCACCACCCTGGAATTTAACCTGTGGATCAGTGGTGGAGTACGCC
>NW_021525204.1:0-231 GCF_001605985.2 Dendrobium catenatum | reverse complement strand
ATAAAATTATCTTGATCAGGCACGAATCTCGAGGCAAAAACAAACTTGAAAACTTCAAAAATTAAATCTGGAAGCACCTAAACTCCGATTTTAGCGAACTTATAGTCAAACTGAGTGTCTCGGAAATACGAACCTAACGACATCAAATTCAACTCAATCCGAGCCCAAATCTAGCGCCCGAAGTGCTATTGGAAAGCTCGTATCACAATTTGAGTTACCAAACGGTCTCTG
>NW_021525203.1:0-228 GCF_001605985.2 Dendrobium catenatum | reverse complement strand
AATTGTAGTGAAAGAAAAGAGTGATGTTCTAAATGTTTTGGTCAAGAATAAACTGGCAAAAGATATAAGGTCTTTGGGACTTGTTGAACCTAAAAATAGGAAGAAAAGAGGTGAAGGAAGAGGAAGTAAAAAAAGCAGGATGTCTCCCCTTCGGTTATTTTAATGTCTTTTATTATTTTTTGGAATTGTAGGGGGGGCTTGGAAGAAAGAAGCCTCCTTGTATCTTAA
>NW_021525202.1:0-263 GCF_001605985.2 Dendrobium catenatum | reverse complement strand
GATTAAAGTTGAGATTTATGGCTTGCATAAAAAGTGACCCAAGTATTTGATTTGAAATGAGGCTTAGTGCTCTATTTATGAGTTGTCCAAAGATAGGTCTTAGAACCTAACTCTATAGCAAGGCTGCCCAGGGGATTTTGTTTGGATTTGTGGTAGGTCTTATTATTTCCTTTAGGAAGTTACCTGAAAAGCGGGTCTTATAATTTAATCCTTTAGACTAAGATGCCCATAGATTTGAATTAGATTATTTGATGTTTAGGATC
>NW_021525201.1:0-277 GCF_001605985.2 Dendrobium catenatum | reverse complement strand
TAGATAAGACACTACCCAGAGATTTAGCCCTCATTTTACGAGGACTTTATGATCTGAGTTCTGGTTTCCTATAGGCGTAAGCCCCTATAATTAATTATCCCTCCCAGTAACAAGAGAGAACTTTCGATTAAGGCTAGTTGTCAATCAGATACGCAGAGTATACGTTATCTGGCATATAGTAGCAGCAATGGGTTTAGGTATTGAAGAGTTGGGTTTGAATTTGGAATTTGGGTTGGAAGATTTAATATTTAAAATAGAAATTGCACCATCTTGCACT
>NW_021525200.1:0-528 GCF_001605985.2 Dendrobium catenatum | reverse complement strand
ATCAATCATATATATGATGTAGAAGTGAAGGCTCTAGAGCAGCAGTGTATTGAAGAAGGCTTTATCTAAGATTTTTTAAAAGGAGTTTGTCTTATACAACATCAAAATGGGGTTGAAGTTGAAGGGTTAACACCTAGTCAGACTTTAGATGATCCCCTAGCTTCAGATTCAGGCAATGTTGATGATAAAAGTGTGCTTCAAAAAGTCTTTTCTAATGATGACGAGGTTGTTGAGATTGTGTAATATTGATTTACCACCAGTTATACCACTTTATATTTCTTAGTGATTATTGTATTTATTTGATATTTGTGTTAATATATAGTGTATATGATCTTTTAAGATATAGCAAAGAGTTGTTGATGGCTTTTATTTTAAGTTGAATAGTAAAAAATATTTTGGTGAATTCACGCAGCCTAAGTGAATTTGATTAAAGTCTACCTAAGGAGCTTGCCAATACAAGGTTGTTATTTATTACTTAATGACATTTAACCTATGTAGAAGAGGTCAAATTTAATCCCTTGGGGGTTA
>NW_021525199.1:0-633 GCF_001605985.2 Dendrobium catenatum | reverse complement strand
GGGGATGAATGGAAGACGGCATTCAAAACTAAAGATGAACTTTATGAGTGGATTGTTATGCCGTTTGGACTGAGCAACGCCCCTAGTACCTTTATGAGAGTTATGACTCAAGTTCTTAGGCCTTTCTTAGGAAAGTTCGTAGTGGTTTACTTTGATGACATATTAATTTACAGCACTTCAGTGGATCAACACCTCAATCATATAACTCAAGTCTGTGAAGTTTTGAGGAAAGAACAGCTGTTCGCCAACCATGCTAAGTGTAAATTCCTCACCGATAGTGTGACCTTTCTTGGATTTATTATTTCAACTCAAGGGATATCTGCAGATCCCAAGAAGGTGCGAGCTATAAATGAGTGGCCATAACCTAAGAACATCCGGGATGTTAGAAGTTTTCATGGATTGGCTACATTCTATCGGAGGTTTATTCGAAATTTCAGCACCATTGTAGCCCTCATAACTGATTGTCTTAAGAAAGGGGAATTTCATTGGACAACTGTCGCAACCAGAGCGTTTGAGGATATTAAGAAAAGAATGGTAGAAGCCACTGTTATGCGTCTCCCAGATTTTTCTAAAGTATTTGAAGTAACCTGTGACGTATCAGGGATCGGAATAGGAGGAGTCTTGTCACAGGAA
>NW_021525198.1:0-298 GCF_001605985.2 Dendrobium catenatum | reverse complement strand
TTGGGTTACACCATGTGACAACTGAAAACTAACTGGCCGACATCTTTACTAAACCACTGGCCTTTGACACTTTCAGTTCTTTAAGGACCAGATTGGGTGTGATTGACATAAATGCATGAAAGTTTTAGCTATTTTCTTTTGCTTTTTGTTTTCTTTTTGTTTTTTGTTGTTTTGACATTTTAGTGTGTTTTCTTTTTCTTTTGTCTATTTTTACATAGTTTTTAAAATCATCGCTGATATGGTATTATATTCCTTGTCCTAGTTTTTTGAAAATTTGTAGTCAATGTATTTTCATCTA
>NW_021525197.1:0-1080 GCF_001605985.2 Dendrobium catenatum | reverse complement strand
CAAAATCACTAGTTTAATCAAAAGTTTTCTCAAGCACGAAAGCTTGGGATGTAATTAACCATAGGGTCTTGCCCCTATGGGATGTCTGTACCCCAGAAATAAATAAACCCCGCTCGACCAAATATTGAGTGGGGGAATCTCTGTTAATAATTGTAAATTTTATTATTGAGTCCATAAGGAAATGATATCTTTGCTCTTTGGGGTAATATATCATATTCTTATGCCGTGCTCGATTATAAAATATGCAATCCGTTTGAGGAAAATCTGTTGGAGAATTTTTGTATCCTCAAACGGATTTTCTGGCGACTCCGCTGGGGAGGATGTCTCTTTCATCTAAACTAGTGGTTTTCAATTAATCATTTCAAATATTGGCTAAAGAGCATTTGTAAAATTAAATTTTGTATTATATGCCTCTCCCTCTGCAAATTGGGTTGAGTGATGTCAATACAAGCAAATGCAAATTAAGATGAACTTTCCAAATCATTCTTAAAAGTGAGAAGGATGAACTTTGGTTTTCCAAATCAATCATTTTAAAAAAAAATTAACATTCTCAAATATCCAATTTCAAAATCTCCCCTTCACCATAATTGTTGTGGTTGTATAAATCTACAACCAAACAATGTCAAATGGTGTGAGATCTCAAAACTCAAACGAATTCATCGATCATCCGTTAAATCTGGGACACAGTTGTGGGTGGTCAGTGATTCAAGTTAGTGGTTAGAAAACCCAGAAAAAGTGTAGTGATTGGTTGATGTTATGTTGATTGAATTCAAGGAAGTACAACAGAAAGGTTGATACAAAAAATTCTGATTTTCAGAAGAATTCAAGAAAGCCTAGATGGAAGGCAAATTGGTTTTCAAATTTGGTAACCACCTACAGTTGTCTTTTGATCAATCTCAATTTGCTCCCGGAGATCTGATAAAATTTGGACAAGGTTTTGAGGGTGTGGAGGTCCTCTTTCAAGGCCCAATTCCTCATATTCTGGATAGAAATTCTTTCTCTTCATAAAAAAATTACTGCTGAGGCTTTTGAAACATTTGATCATATAAAAACTGTCCAACAACAGGTTTTTGAAAAACT
>NW_021525196.1:0-313 GCF_001605985.2 Dendrobium catenatum | reverse complement strand
CTATTCAACCCCAAATTATTCCAGCAGCTCTAGGGTGCTCTAGAACCTTCCTATACTATATCCTAGCCTTTGATTCAAGATCCAATGGCTCTCAATCCTCCCATGTGCTCAAGTGAGGACAAAAATCCCTTTACACATAAATTATCCTTGCTTGTCCTTTTGATTCTCTGCTCCTAACAACCCCTGGACATGTGTCTTCATCCTAACAGCTCACCAAACAGATCCCAGCCATCCAATTCACCTGGGGACGTTTGAATAGGGCAAGACCTCTCAAGTAGCTCAGATTCCAATTTCTATATTCTTTCTCCAATCT
>NW_021525195.1:0-279 GCF_001605985.2 Dendrobium catenatum | reverse complement strand
AAATCATTAGGAAAGATCATGCTTTAATAGATGACAACCACATGAATTTACTTGATGAATACGATGACTTGAATAAAAATCATGAGATTTTAAAATTATCCTATGCTGATCTTGAAAAAGAATTTAAAAATTTTAAGGATGAGTCAGAGAGCAAAACATATTGAATAATTTATACAAATTGAATCTTGGAAGATATGAATTCATTTTATAAGCTGAAAATAAAAGCTCTCGAGGATAATAGGTTACCCCCCAAACTTGAAGATTTTATAAATCCTAAAT
>NW_021525194.1:0-759 GCF_001605985.2 Dendrobium catenatum | reverse complement strand
TTTGTTCTTGGATTAGGATTCTAGAGGGTGTGATCTTTGTTGAGATAAACCTAGGAAAAGATTCCTCATTTGCCTTGGAAAGGAAGTTTTTAGAAGGATTTCTATGTGGTTTCTTTGCCAGAATCTTTTGTCTCTTACTTGAACTTATCATTTGGAAGAAAATCTAGAGTATGAAAGAGATTGAAAGTGAAGTTTTGAGTATGAAAGTTGAGTTCAAAATCCCTTCTATTTATTGAAAATGATATGTTCGTACCAAACAAAAAACTTTTGTCCCGTACGAATTTTTTGATTCATCCCGTATGAAAAAAATTTCGTATGGATGAACCAATGCGCCAAAATAAAATGGCTTTTCATAATCAACATAACTTACGAAGCATCCTTTCTTATAGACTTTTGAACATACTGATCGTACAGACAAACACGTATTCGTCCTGAGACGATCAGAACTAATGATCATTTTAATGGTAGTTAAAATCGTCCCCTACGTCGAACCGACATGTGTTCGTTCGTACGAACCAAAGGTTCGTATGTATGAAGTTCATATTAAAAACTACCTTATCCATTCAACTGCTTTATTCATTCATCCCGTTGTTTGAAAAATATTTCATCCCGGATGATTGTGACGATCATACAGATGAAGTGACAATAAAATTCTGAAAACTGCACTTAAACGGTTCAAAATCCGACAATTTGACATACTACACAAATCGTCCGGTACGGAAAAAAATTCATCCCGGATGATTGTCACCCAAAATTTTC
>NW_021525193.1:0-232 GCF_001605985.2 Dendrobium catenatum | reverse complement strand
TCATACTAGGAATAGAAGAATTATACTTACAAAGTTGACATCAAAACTTGTATGTAGTTAAAGAATCCACATCTTCAAACACACAAGAACAAAGAAAAAACATATATTATTGTAAAACAATTAATGAATTTTACATATCACAATAGTCATATTTATAACCCAAAAATTAAAAACTAAATAATTTCTCTTAATCCAACAAGTCAAAGACTCACAGTACAAGTTTAAATTCAGG
>NW_021525192.1:0-331 GCF_001605985.2 Dendrobium catenatum | reverse complement strand
CTCCATTATTCTCAAATTTGACTTACTCTTAAGGCTTCTGATTCAGCAATCTTTCTAGCCTTTTGAGTACATTTGATTTCCTTGAATTAAGGAAAGATGATTTAAATCAATTGATTTTGAAATGGAATTGGAATCTTGAAATCAATTGATTTTCTTCAAATTTTGGAACTCAAAATATTAAGTTTTCACTCAACATGAAGGTTCACAAAATTGACAAGAAAATCTCAAGAGTTGGGCTTGACTCTCTCATTCCACCAACTAATTAGGGATGAAATGTCAAAGTTTAGATTTGGTTGAGAAAATTTGAACTTAATGTTGAAGTTAAAATGGA
>NW_021525191.1:0-968 GCF_001605985.2 Dendrobium catenatum | reverse complement strand
TGGATTGGAGAAGAATGCTACTTGGGAGAAGGAATCATAAATGAGGAAGTGCTATCCTCATCTTTTTGTGTAAGGTATGTTTGTTCTTCTTTTCTTTAAATTTCGTGGACGAAATTTTATTAGGAGGAGAGGATTGTAAAACCCGAAATTCGTCATTTGAGTGCGTCGCACACATATCAATGCGCCGCGACGAACTTAAGTGAAATTTCGATATCGTCGGAAATTGACAAAATAAATTTCATTAGATTCGTTTCAAAATTTCGATCGAAACGATATAAAGAACCCATACCAAATTTTGCTCGGTTTGAGAATTAAAAATCAACGAAGATAGTTTAAGTGAAATTTTTGGTAAACTTCCGATTTTACCCTTAGAGCCTTTAAGAAAAAAATTAGGGAGAAGGGCACATACGTCTTAAGCCTTTAAACATTTTTCCTTAAGCCCACAACCGCCTAGGGACCGATTCATTCGGTCCCTTGTCATTTCTTTCGGCCGACCGAAGAGAGAGGGCGACGGGAGAGAGGAGGAAGCGGCGGGAGCTCCTTCCAAGAGGCGGCCGACGGCTTTTCCGGCGAGGTTCCTTTAGGGAAAGCAAAGGGAAGACTTAAGGTAAGAGTTTCATGCAAAAATCCCTCACTTTTCCCTAGTTTTTTTCAAGGTAAAATTTTAGGGCTTTCTCAAAACTTGGAATTTTTGAATGAAATTAATAGGATAGCTTTAGAACGAAGTTTTAACGGTGGAAATGAAGTTTCATTGAATTCTTTTTTAGTTTTGGATTTTAGGGCAAATCTAGGGTTTCTCCAAAATGTTAGTTTTTGTGTAGAGACCATTACATATATTGTTTCCAATGTCTTTAGGAGGCCTCTAAATTAAAGAAAATGAGATTTCGGAAATGAAAAATATTTTCCTAATTTTGCTAATCCGAAAATTAAAAGTATTAATCTTATAATTAGGAAAGAGAAGGGTTCTA
>NW_021525190.1:0-252 GCF_001605985.2 Dendrobium catenatum | reverse complement strand
CATCATACTCATCTCAAACTCCTTACTCATTATTTTATAAAAATCATCACATAGCTTTTTATCAGAAGATTCAAAAAGTATATCATCAACATAGATCTGAATAATGAGAAACTCATCTCTTACTTTTCATAGAAAAAGGGTTGTGTCTACACTTCCCTTAATAAAATTCCTCTTCAGTAAAAATGTACTAAGCCTCTAAAACCAAGCTCTTGGTTCCTGTTTTAATCCATATAAGGATTTTTTGCATTTAAA
>NW_021525189.1:0-229 GCF_001605985.2 Dendrobium catenatum | reverse complement strand
ACAATGGATTGATCATAAAGCAAAGAAAGCTCATGTGAGTATTAAATATTCTAAGTGTTCATGAATAACATGTATATTTAAGTGGATTGTCATTTACTTCATTTCTCACATGATGATTTTATATGAATTCGAGAGAGTCTGCCTTCTACTTCTGAGGGATCATCTTTAGGATCAACATAGTACTCCGAGTACCACATGTGGTCATAGGCTATATATGGGAGGGAGGGCA
>NW_021525188.1:0-237 GCF_001605985.2 Dendrobium catenatum | reverse complement strand
GTTGAAGATGTTCAAGTCCGAAGTCCCTGTTTAGTGGTAGATCTTGAGAGAGATGAATCTCCTCTTGTTGTGCTAACTTCGGTTGTTGGGTCTCTCATAGAAGTTAAAGGATCTTATTTTGAGATTCTTTCTTTTTTTTGTATGCATTTTCTGACTTATACTTCGTTTGGGACGGCTATCTAGTTGCTTCTTAAAATAGCTTTTTAATATAATTTTATTTATTTTTTTTATTATAAA
>NW_021525187.1:0-266 GCF_001605985.2 Dendrobium catenatum | reverse complement strand
GGACCCCCAATGTGTGTGGTAGAAGGAACTTCTACTACACACATTGGCGTTGACCGAATATAAGTAGAATCTTAAGAATGTAAGGGAGGGCATCTCCCAACCTTAAGCCTATAGGATGCTAATAGAAGGCTTACACCTACTAGACAAGAGAAGTGGAGAAACCAAGGTAGGGAATACCTAACCTTGGGTCTAAGGAAAGGCATCACCCAACCTTAGTCGTATAGGATGTTTATAGAAGACTTACTCCAAATAGGCAAATTAACTGG
>NW_021525186.1:0-223 GCF_001605985.2 Dendrobium catenatum | reverse complement strand
CTAGATGCGGGTTTCCACTTGTAAAAGTGGAAAGGAGATATGGGATAGACTTTGTATAACATATGAGGGGACAAATGAGGTTAAATAATGTAGACTTAATATTTTGTTACATGATTATGAATTGTTTCGCATGAAACCAAATGAATCTATTTCTTATATGTACACAAGATTCACACAAATTGTCACCTCTTTACATACATTGGGTCGGGAGTTAACAAATACT
>NW_021525185.1:0-318 GCF_001605985.2 Dendrobium catenatum | reverse complement strand
CCTTTAGGAAGAAGTAAAAAGAGTTGGATTCTCTGCCTGCTTCTAGAGGAAGAAAAAGGAGTTGGGTTCTCTGCCTCACCTGGATTAGTGGAAAGGAGGTTTGTATATGCTTCTCTGACATAATGTAGGGGCAAAAGGAGAGACACTGAATTTAGTGCAATACTTGAAGGGCACCTCCAGGGAGTGGACGTAGGTCATGTTGACCAAAGAACTATAAATTTTTATATTTTTTATTACTGCTTCTGCATTTATTTTTGTACTTTGACTTCTGTGGTGAATCATATTTTTTATTTTAAGATTGTGTTTTGATCTAAAGAT
>NW_021525184.1:0-979 GCF_001605985.2 Dendrobium catenatum | reverse complement strand
CCTTGGAGGGGATTCAGTTCTTTGTAACCAACTCAAAATCTAGTGGAAATATTTTCAACTGAGCTAGGCCTCGTGGTTTTTCCCATTTTCAAGGGTTTTCCACGTAAAAAATCTTGTGTTCTTTGTGTGTGAGCTAGTTATCCGTACAACGCTAAGACGCGGAATTAAATCTCTATCGCCGCGTATTTTCTAGCCCGCAACACTTGTTAAAACGTAATTTTTATTTTTTGCATTTTCCATTATTAAAATTTTAATATATAAATGAGGTAGTTTTGAATTTTGATAGATATAAGAAAAATATTTTTTAATTATTTAAAAGAATATATAATACGCATATCTCATAATTTTTTAAAAAATAATTCTTATAATAGTGATAGATTTATTTTTACACATAGCTGAAAGGATGTTAAGGATTGCATGCTAGTGTGCTGTAATTTCCAATGAAAATTATTATGGATTTTTTTTTTTGTTGAAAGCTATAAAATTATTTAAAAAATTAATACTGAAATAAAATCATGACAATTATCTTAAAGAAAAATTATGAGAAATTTTTGTCAAATAATTTTCTTACAATTTTGTTTTCAAATTACTGTCACATTTTAAAAATTAATGAACAAATTTTGATCATCTCAAAATGAAACTTTTATTCCCAACCAAATATGGTTTTGTTACGTCAAATCTAGATAAAATTTGGTAAATAAAATTGACTTCGTATATTTGATTAAATTTTAAAACTTCTAACTTTTGCTTTCAAAATTAAATTTAATATAACTAAATCTTAGTTTATTTTTATTTTTTTAAGGTAAATTGAGGGCTTAGCTTATTCTATAAAAAGAACAAGAATGATAAAAAAGAACCAAAGAAGAACTTCGTCGACAAAAAGAGGCTAAGGAAAAATGGAAAAAAAAAAAACAAATAAATATAACTTAGAAAAAATAGAAAATTAAAACAGATAGAAATCATGTCTAGTCGGGACTCA
>NW_021525183.1:0-270 GCF_001605985.2 Dendrobium catenatum | reverse complement strand
ATGCCACTAGTAGACAAGTGATTCCGAGAGGACTCGTTGCCGGAGAAGAAGCCGAATTTGGAGGAGCGGGTGGGCGGCCGTCAATGATCCACTCGGAGTCTGGACATTGTTTGTCGATGACGTGTATGAGAGTCGGGAGGATCCGGTCCAAGTAAGCTCCAACGGTGTCGTCGTCGGAATCAAATCCCGCGTTGAAGAAAGGCGATTGCCGGATGTCGAGATTACCGTGGGCATCGAACACAAGTCCCCATTCAAATTCGGGGTCGGCCA
>NW_021525182.1:0-337 GCF_001605985.2 Dendrobium catenatum | reverse complement strand
ATGGAGAAATGTTTTAAAATATTATTTGTCTATACAATTTAAAAAAATGACTCTGCCACTTTTCAAGAGAAACTTTAAATCACCAAAAAACTCTCTATGATATTGATTTGGAGAAACTTTATAATACCATGGCACGTATTTCATTCTATCATGGATGTCTTCTCATCAAAGACTACTATAACTAGAGACCTTTGAGTGCATGGAGGTTAAACCAGAAAAACAAGTAAGTTTGTTTTTTTTATAGGATGAAAAAAGGTGCTTGTGCTTAGTTGGCACAATTGCTTCAATTGAGACAAAGAGAAAGGAAATAAAGGATTTGGAGTTGTTATAAGATGAA
>NW_021525181.1:0-429 GCF_001605985.2 Dendrobium catenatum | reverse complement strand
CATTAGACCTTTAATTTGATTTTTAGTAGAAATCAATATTTAATTAATTAAAAATTATCAAAAATCCCAAATAGAGTTCCAAACTCCTAGAAATACCCCCTTAGGGCATTCCTGACTTTGGCAGTGATTCCATGCAGTTTGGATTTGATTTGGATCAAAACATGCAAAACCTTCTTAATTAAATAAATTTTAAACTTCAATTAAATACCCAAACTTCCAAAATTTATAACTAATTATAGAAAATTCCAAATCTATCAAACTCAAAGGATAATGACTCCAATTATGGTTTAGTATTTTTTAAACATGTCAAACCTCTAAAATATTAACAAATAAAAATGTCAACAATTTAGTTAACCGTAGTTCAAATCAAGGATCAAACTTCAAAAGTTCATAACTTTTAATAGAAAACTCCGAATTGAGCTTGCTAAT
>NW_021525180.1:0-628 GCF_001605985.2 Dendrobium catenatum | reverse complement strand
TGTTCAAATGTGTAGTTATCTCCTAACAATTTTAGATGATCTGTATTTGCTCTTTTGTGTACTAACATTTCAGAAAAAATGAACTCCAGACTACGAAGACTTCAAATCAAATTCAGAATGAGATACTTTGTAAATTTTCATGTTTGCATTTCTTTGAAATTAAATTGAAAGGAGTGATTGTAATTTAGTGAATAAAAACATACACACACACATAAGGAGATTATAAAATATTTATACTGATCGTACTGGATGATATACGTTCGTACGGGACGATCAGACAATTATCTTTTATTGAGCATATGGAACGAATAGGAACTTTCTTAAAAATTTTTCTAAGTCCTATTCGTCCAGGACGAATTTTATAATCGTCAAGGACGAATTTTACAATCGTCTAGGATTATTGGTTCTCTGTAAAATTTTCGTCCAGACGAAATTAAATTATCGTCAATGGAGATTGGTCCTCTGGAAAATTTTCGTCCAGACGAAATTAATAATTGTCCAGGACGATCTAGTCTCTGGAAAATTTTCTTCCAGACAAAATTAAATTATCATCCATGGCGATCGGTCCTCTGAAAAATTTTCGTCCAGACAAAATAAATAATCGTCCAGGACGATCGGTCCTCTGTAA
>NW_021525179.1:0-1432 GCF_001605985.2 Dendrobium catenatum | reverse complement strand
GTAAAGGGGTTCTTTGGAGTCAAATGGTAAAAGAATGGTAAAAAACTTGACTATGTACCTGATGAGTACAAAACTCTGGTACTTACAAAATGTGTTCTTATTATATATTATGTTTATGTATTTTATGCATTTTAAAGAAAGGAAAAGTTTATGAAAGTTTATGAAAAATGAAAGGAAAAAGGTTTATGGAAAAAGTTTCAAGAAAAATATTTATGAAAATGTTTTATAACTTTTATTTATCAAATATTTAGTACAATATTTTATTATTTTAATTCATGCTTAATGACATGTTTAAAATTATTTCATGAATTTAAAAAAAATGCTTATTGCTTGCTGAGTGTTCTCTCACCCTACTTTTTGGAATGTTATTCAAGAGAAACTGATAGGAAGTTATGGAAAAAAGACAATTTACCTATCATCGTAGAGGACCTTAGGATGTCAGGTTTTTATATTTTTTGTTATGAGTTGAGTCATTGGTTATAATGTGGAGTCAGTTGTTGTATTGTATTTATGTTTTTAGTGGTTGTATGTTTTGATGAAATTATTGGAAAACTTTTAGATTGGATGTTTATTGGATCTTTCTTATATTATATGGGTGATGTTTAAATTTATGTCTTTCATGAAATGAAACTGTTATTATTTGAATTATTATATGTGTTTATTGCATGACTGTTTGTTCCCGCCCCATTAATTCGGGATAGCCGGGCCGGGTCGTGACATTTTAGATCATGATTTCTTCTAAAAATAAGAGCGTGGATAGTCTACAAGTGCAACAAGCCCAATATCTCTATAATCCATCCATTAGATTTGATAAAAATTGCAACCCCTAGTCTTGGACACTTATATCTAAATAACTTTTTGTATAGTGCATTTTATGATGCTATTTTTGTTCCCCATGAATGCTCTTCATGTATGAAGCCTATGTTTTAAATTTCATCCAATTTGGCCCATTGGATTGAGAGAACAAAGCAAAATTTGAGTTTAGGGTTTAGTTTATGTAACCCAAGCATGCATTACGTAAGATCCAGATCATTGATCGTGCGATTAACAATCCGGATCCATTTGTTCCACAACACTCATCCTACCGTGGATCTAATCCTACGTGTATTTTCTCCGTCCAGCTTGATCCAAGCCATTGATCCATTTTAACAGGTGATCATACGGCTTCAAAGGCTATGTGGCTAAGTGGATACTGCATCAAAGACAATCATTGCTGCAATCATGCGACAATCATTGCCGGCATTGCAATCATCGCGCCTCCAGGTAATGATTGTCCATAGTTTGGGGAGCTAATCTACGCTTGCCACGTAGCCTGCCACATCCAGTTATTTAAAAATTGTTTTTTAATTAATTTTAATCTTTTTTAATTCTTATTTCTTCTAAAATTATTTTAAAATTATTTTGAAACCCAAAATTACACATAATACATCAA
>NW_021525178.1:0-896 GCF_001605985.2 Dendrobium catenatum | reverse complement strand
TTCGTACAGACGATCAAGATTTAATTCTTTTTAATGGAAGTTGAAAACCGTCCCCCGCTATGAACCGACATCTGTTCGTCTGGATGAACCAAAGGTTCATACGGACGAAGTTCATAATAAAAATTGTCTTATCCGTTCAACTGTTGTATTCAATCGTCCTGACGTTTGAGAGAAAAAAATATTTCATCCTTGATGATCATGAGGATCGTATAGATGAACTACATTAAAAACTGCTCTTAAGACGATTTGAAATCACGCAGATTGACATTTTACACTCATCGTCCTGTACGAAAAAATTTTCGTCCCGGACGATTAACACAAAATTTTTAATTTTTGTGTTTTTATTAAAGAAAACTAAATTAAACACACAAAACACAATAATCAATTATAAATGTACAGACTCTAAATAAAAATCACTCAAAAACAAACAAAAATCAGAAAAACAAAAGCATAAAAACATAAACTACGAAAACAAAATATCAATGTTGCAAACACACTTTTATTTATGAATTTAAATCAATCATACCAAGCCTTGTTCTTAATGCATTGGAAGTATCAAAGGCTAAAGGTTTTGTAAAAATGCCTGCAAGTTGATTTTTAGTTGAAACATGGGTAAGTTCCATTTCTCCCTTGGATACATGATCCCTTATGAAATGATGCCTTAAGTTAATGTGTTTGGTTCTTGAATGTTGAATAGAATTTTTGGAAATGCAAATAGCACTAGTATTATCATAATAAATTGGAATAGTGCCTGTAGTTAATCCTCAATCAATCAACTGTTGTTTGAACCAAAGTACTTGTGCCACACAACTTCCTAATGCAATGTATTATACTTCTGCAGTAGATAGGGCCACTGAATATTGTTTTCTACTAGACCATGAAACTAATGAATTTCC
>NW_021525177.1:0-206 GCF_001605985.2 Dendrobium catenatum | reverse complement strand
TTCGGAAGAGTCCGAGGCTCGCGGTTCTTATTTTCTAACTTTCGTTTTATCTTTGTTTTTTTTCTTTGGTTCATTCTTGTTGCGTAATCCTCTACCTCCGTCCACCATCGTCGTCCTCATTTCCACCAAAAGCCGCCGGTCACCTCACCCGAAAATCCACCACAAACTGCCGGCCATGGCTCCCTAGCCGCCGGCCTCATCCTTTC
>NW_021525176.1:0-961 GCF_001605985.2 Dendrobium catenatum | reverse complement strand
ACTCATTTATAAAATCGGATTGAGTTCGGGAAGAATAAAAAACCTGAAACAAACTCGGGTTGACTCGAAAACCTCACTGTCGTTCTCACATTGCGTCGAAGATGGAGAGGGAATCCTCGCTCAGTGAGACGAGGCTTGCTGCTGCCGACTAGCTCTCTAGCTGGCTGGCTCAGATTTGAGAGTCAGAGACGATAAATACTATTGACTGGCTGGCTCACTACTGCTCGATGGACATTAAGAGCAGAGATGGACATGAAGAGAAGAGATGAGGATCGCTACTGTCGGGACCAATTCCTAAATCCTGCCCCCATATTTGGTCTCGTATCTCCGACAAGACGCAATCCGACGCTTGCTTATTGCCATGCATTTGACCAAGTCCCAGAGGTTTGCTTTTCCTCTTCTTCAACTTCAATGGAGTTCCTCCCATTCCCTTGCAGTAGCTGAACACGTGTTGCCTCCATCGATGGTTCTACAGAATTCCTCCCATTCACGCGCTTCTTCGGCCATAACTCATTTCATGTCAGGTCTAGTCAACCTTGAAACCCGATAGGTTGGACCGGGTTGAATTTTTTGACATGTTTGTAAAAATTGGTTAGGTTTGAGTCGTGTTAATTAGTGTAAGGTCAGTTCCAAGTTCAACTCGATCCCGACCCACAACCCAACCCACAACCCGATTTTGACACCCCTACCACGAACCATTTGCCACCACCGCCTCCAACAATCGATCACTATCGTCTTTGATCTACAATGCATTCAATTTACTTCAAAACCTAACAAACAAAAATCACTTTAATGAAATTACTTTACACTCATCTAAACAACTCTAAAATATTTCTTTTAAATTACATTCTTCTTACAATGTATTAATTTTTTAGCCTACCAAACAACCCCTTAGGAGAAAGTGACATCTTTTTTATTTCTTACCTCGTTGATGAAATTTAAATTTTGTTTCATCTGAAAG
>NW_021525175.1:0-344 GCF_001605985.2 Dendrobium catenatum | reverse complement strand
TAAAGACGGTTTTATTATAGCTAAATTTATTATTTTTTGTACTAAAAAATTATTTTAAGAAATAGTAATAAAGTCGTCCCAAACGAAGCCTATGACTTAATTTAGGACAGCTTCAGATTACTAATTTTTCGCTTTTAGAAATCTGCTATAAAAAATAATATGAAAATTGTTTCAAATAAAGCCTAAGAGAGCTAGATATTAAGAATTCATGAAGTAAAAGTGAGTTTCAATTACTTAATGGATGAAAATCAGACAATAATGGTGGGGTTAGAAAATGTGTGGGATTAAGCAGGGATGAGAAGGTAGGAATTTTGGATGTTGGAGCATATGGATTATATAGAAAG
>NW_021525174.1:0-241 GCF_001605985.2 Dendrobium catenatum | reverse complement strand
ATAATGACGATATACCAACAAGAATAGTAGAACATACTCCGAATGGAAGAGGACCCCACTTCCTTGTTATAAGATTAGGTGCTGGGATTGTGCAATATTGTAGAAATTAAAATGCATTCATCTATGCATGATTGGCTAAAGTTGTTCATGTCTATAGTACCTAGTACCACATAATTTTAAAACTAGTATACATGTTCCAATAAAGTCTAAAACATGTATACTGAGAAAAAACATAGAAAAA
>NW_021525173.1:0-571 GCF_001605985.2 Dendrobium catenatum | reverse complement strand
TTGTAGATGATTGTTTTGAGGAAAAGAAAAAAAAATATATGTTTTGTTCCGCTGCATTTGATATTTCATAGTAGCTCTGTGTGTCTGTGTTTGAGTTGAAATATTTGGAAAATTCAGTTCAAAAGCAAATTTCAAAGCCAGATCTTGGTCAGTCAGTTTGTTCGTTCCAGTCGCGACCCGGTGCGAGCGGGATACGTCCCGTTTCGGGTCGGGTCGTGACAAAAGTCACTCATACACCTAAGCATCCTCATCTCTGCAACACTTAACTTAGTATTATGCTTCTCTTTTAATGGCCAACATTCAGCACCATAAAGCAGTGCAAGTCTCACCACCATCTTATAGAATTTTCCCTTAGGTTTGAGGGGGACTTTTCTATAGCACAACAAGCCCAATACATTCCTCCACTTCTGATGCTATCAAGAATTTCTGTACTTTTCTTTTATTTGAACAATAGTATATTTTGTTTTCTATTTTATTTTCTTTTTTTTTTAGCTATCCAATGATGAGAAAGCATCCAATGATCATGGTAGATTATGCATAAGGCTTGGTAGACCTTTGGTTTGCTGGCTCG
>NW_021525172.1:0-235 GCF_001605985.2 Dendrobium catenatum | reverse complement strand
TGTACTTCATATAATGTACATCAAGTCAATGCATTCCTTCTAAGAAAGGGCCTCATTTGTAATCGACTACAAATAATAGTGGATTCATTCAAACTGAGCTAAGCCCCATGGGGTTTCCCCCCATTTCAGGGGTTTTCCACGTATAACTCTTGGTGTCTCATATATGTTACACCCTCTCTCTAATTTGATTGCGTGCCAGATTTTCGTACAAAGTTAAGACATTAAATTTTATATT
>NW_021525171.1:0-209 GCF_001605985.2 Dendrobium catenatum | reverse complement strand
CCTAAGAGGTGATAAACTGAGAATCAGTGTGAACCACCAAGTATTGTGCTTCGTAATTGATTTCTAGCCTCAATATGACAATCAGGGCCTCATATTTAGTGATATTTTTTATTATTAGAAACTTTAATCGAAGTTTGTATTTTAGTGTAGCTTATTATGGGAAGATTAGTAAGATTCCAGCATTGACGCCAGAACTCCCAGAAGCTCTA
>NW_021525170.1:0-207 GCF_001605985.2 Dendrobium catenatum | reverse complement strand
CTTCATATATTACAATTAAGTGATAGATTAAAGAAGTGTGCAGATACAAATCAAAGCTAAATAGTATATACGACAATTTATCAACTAATCTCAACACTGAGTATGTAGAACTGAGGTGAATTAAAACCCCTAAAACTTTCAAGTTAATAATTTTCAATGGAAAAAAAGTGCCATACGCAAGAACTAAGAAACATCACCTCAGTTCCT
>NW_021525169.1:0-355 GCF_001605985.2 Dendrobium catenatum | reverse complement strand
ATTAAAAGCCACATTTATAAGATTTTTCTAATTTTATTTATATACATTTAGTGATCAAGCATGCAAAATATTCTTTATTTGTTTTTAATGATTTTAATAATTTACTGAGTTTAAATTATTTTTGTTGTCTAGCTTTTTTTTGTTTATGATAAAGAAATTTAAGATAATTTTGATAAGATAAATATAAAATATTTATTTTAAGAATAATGGTCTGAGTCGACCATATTTAATGCAATAGTACAAGCAATAATAGGATTATTAATGTGAACAATAATAAGAAAATATTTAATGTAATCTTAAAAGATAACAATCTAGCCGAAAAATTTCTTATCAATATGGAGAAGTCAGTAGTGGA
>NW_021525168.1:0-231 GCF_001605985.2 Dendrobium catenatum | reverse complement strand
CTTCAAATAGAAGTTGTTGAGAATCGTTCATGATGAATTAGGTTATTAAACCTAAGCTTATGTCCCACGGCTAACCAAGAGGGGGGAAGAATTGGTATTTTTAAAAAATTAATTTCTCTTTTGAGTATTTTAAACAAAAATTAAACTTTAATGAATTTTGAAGAAATAGTTTTTCAACCACAGTTTTAAAATACTAAATCACAAAAATAAAAAGTAGCGGAAAAATAATGA
>NW_021525167.1:0-266 GCF_001605985.2 Dendrobium catenatum | reverse complement strand
AAATGTTAGTGGAATAACCAATTTTTTAAAATAACCAATTTTTTATTATATAGTGGACCTAAAATGTTAGTGCATAAGAAAATATATATACAACAATAACATGAATAAGAGATAACATAGTAAAAAATTTAATAATATTTGCTATCATCAAAATCATGAATCAAGTTCAAATTTATAATAGTATCTCCCTTTTTTATGATAGTAAACATTATTGGTTCTGATTCCAAGTTAAATTATTGAAAATAAGTAAAGTTTTATTTCATTTT
>NW_021525166.1:0-254 GCF_001605985.2 Dendrobium catenatum | reverse complement strand
AAAAGAAACTTGCCAACCAAAGTTAAAGCAAAAGGTGTTGTCAACTGAGAAAACATAGAATCATTGAACATCATAGCTGGCAAACTTGATAGGAGGTTTGAATGAAATACATTTAAAAAATAGAAGAAGATAAAACGGATAAAACATATTTAAAAGAATGAGACTTGCCATCAACAAACAAAGAAGTCAAGGGGTTCGATGAAGACGAAATTATTAATGCCCAAAGCCACAAAAACTGAAAAGAAATTCAGAAC
>NW_021525165.1:0-918 GCF_001605985.2 Dendrobium catenatum | reverse complement strand
GACAGGTGGTGAGACCCCATTAGCTGGCACGGAGAGAATGGCGGTGCGGATGAGGTTTCGAATTAACCACGTTAGCGAATGCCGCCCGCCATTAGATCATCCGCTGCTCGAGATAGACAGTCAAGATCTGGCCGGATGGTGATCTGTGCAACAGACGTGAATCGTGCGGCCTACTCAAGCTGCAAAATAACATGATCGGGACTGTTGATCATGAGATCAATGGTCTAGATCTTGTACAGGCCATGCATCCATGTTTTAAACCCTAGATGATGAAGAACGGCTCGTTCTTCCAAAATACTAAACTAAAACTCATGAAATTTTAAACAGAGCTTTATGAGACATAATAGAGCAATGGGGAATTAATTTAATGATTTGAAAAGTGCTTTATGAAAAGTTATTTAAATCTAAGTAGATCTAGCTAGGGTTAGCTCTTTACCTTGATAGAGTGGATGGATTTTGATGTTTGAAGGCTTGTTGAACTCCTTGATTGTTCTAGATTGTTTATCTAGAAGACTCCAAGGGCTGAAGAGGTCTGGATATCGAGCTACAAGCCTGGGATGGTCTTTAGGCTCAGTTTGGCCGGATTCTTGTCGCCAGCCGCCTCCATCCGCCGGGTTTTGGGTGGGGAATATAGAAGAGAACCTCTTGAGCCAAAACTAAAAGAGAAATTGCCTGGAGAGCTTGAGTGTAGAGAGCGAAGTTAAAAAATAGAATCAGCTCGTTTTAGCTTCTTTTAGCCAATTCAAATGATCCAGGAGCCATTAGGTGGCTGGGATGCATTTGGTAGGTCTATGGATTGCTGCCAAGTGGCCTGGAGGTTGTTGGGGTGCAGAGAATCAAAGGACAAGCAAGGACATCCTAGGTGTAAAGGGATTTTTGTCTTTGGTAAGCACATGGGAGTGATATAAGCCATCTGAT
>NW_021525164.1:0-975 GCF_001605985.2 Dendrobium catenatum | reverse complement strand
TAATAAAAGAAAGGCTATGCGTGGAAAATATTACTTTCTTGTTGCCAAGGATAGAGTGGATGTTGAGGATGGTTTGTACCTCTTGAGATGAAAACTTGCCCCTCTTGATATATGGCCTCAAGTAGTTGGTCCATCTTAACCTATATATCTTCCAACATCTATTAAATCATGTAAGTGAGCAATAACATGCTATCTTTATCAATGCTCATATTTATACAAAATGATTGATACTGTAAAGAGAAAGGGAGAAATAAGACGATACCAGCAAACTTAGGAAGTGCTCTCCAACTGTCATGGCCATGCTTCTCGATGTAATGATGTCGGCTCCAAAAATCGCACCCCGTCTCCCAACGTCGCTTGCTGATGTTGCTTTTTGCTTTCAGGGGGAGTTTTAACGGATAAAGTTCCGAGGAAAATTTTGGAAAGGCAAATTATGATTGTAGATAAGACACACCCAAAGATTTTGCTCTCATTTTGCAAGGACTTTATAATCTGAGTTCTTGTTTCCTATAAGCGCAAGCCCTTATAGTTAATTACTCCTCTCGATCATGAGAAAGAACTTTTGATTAAGGCTAGTCGTCGGTGAATACATTATATACGTGGATACAAGATATTCAACATATAGTAGTAGCATGAGCTTTGGTTTGGATGTTTGAAAGTTTGATATTTAAAAATTAAAGATTTCACCATTTTTTACTTGAAGTGGATGGTGGGGGGAGTGATGACGAGCTCGATCAAGATCCCATGTTTCCTTCATCCCGGGCCATTGTTGTCCCTGGTCTACTTAGTCAGAGGAGATAGTCGACCCAACCTGATAGAAGGATCCTTGTCAGCAATCATGGGTTGCGTCATCCAAGAGTACCTTATAGACCTGAGGTGAATATTTGTCTAAGAGGATAAATTTGAATCCACCTTAACTGACAGAGGGCATTGTGCCTTATCGATTATATCCTATTAATTCATTACTCAATAATT
>NW_021525163.1:0-335 GCF_001605985.2 Dendrobium catenatum | reverse complement strand
CAAGATAAGAAAAGGATCTTAATTAAAAGGCCATTGGTTAAACCGAGTTTAGACTTTTGTTTTAGAGAAGAAAATCATACCACTAAATAAAGTCTGAAGGAGGGAAAACATCAACAGAAAACTCCCTTTAACCAATTTTGAAAAGCTAAAACACTATCTCCAAAAACTCCAAAATCTAAAAGTTTGAAAGGATTAATCATATGGAAAGCCAAAATTAAAGAGCAACGTGTAAACAAAACAAAACAAACAAAACAAATGAAAATAAAGCAAACTAAAATCAATACAAAGTGAGCACAAAAACTAGAAAAAAATAAAATAAAAAGACACACAAAACT
>NW_021525162.1:0-211 GCF_001605985.2 Dendrobium catenatum | reverse complement strand
AGAAAAAATATGAAGTAGATTTTTCATTTTTAGAAAAGTGAAAGTATGTGTTGATCAGAGAAAAAATTCCATAAAAATAAGTAAAAAAATTTAAAAAATAAACAAAAACAAAAAAACAAAATAAAATTGAAAATAATATAAAAAAAATAAAAAAACAAAACACAACACAAAAACATAACAAGGCTTTTAACCATTATCTTTCTCCTGGTCC
>NW_021525161.1:0-266 GCF_001605985.2 Dendrobium catenatum | reverse complement strand
GTCCCAGCAAGCGAGTTCTATGTTGCTTTCCGATCAAAATGTAGTAACTTCCGATCCGGCAGCAGGGAAAGGCGATGTCGGAGGTGCGACACCGAAGGAGGAGCAGAGTCGGAGAAGGTGCGTAGTCGAACCAGCCACGGATGGAGCCGAAGAGGCGACTCGAAAGGGAGGAAGTTACCTCACAGCCGGCAAGCTCCGTGTTGTTGGTTCAGATCAATATGTTGTGACTTCCGATCCCGACAGGAAGGGAAAGTCATCGAATGGAG
>NW_021525160.1:0-294 GCF_001605985.2 Dendrobium catenatum | reverse complement strand
ATTAAAATAAGAATTCAATGTCTTTTGATGTTAATCAAAAAATAAATTTCATCACTTATCAACGGTGGTATATGCCGCCGGTACACCGCAGGTAAGATTGAAGATCGGCGGTCTAACCGGCGATTACAAGACCGTCGCTAATAACGACGGTCCAACGTTATGAAACCCCCGGGTACGCCGCCGGTACGAGCCGGCGGCCACACCGTCGGATGAACCGGCGATAATACCGGCGGTCCTTTAACGGCGGTCATAACAACCACTACAGGAAAACCTGTTATTACCGGCGGACTTAAT
>NW_021525159.1:0-1276 GCF_001605985.2 Dendrobium catenatum | reverse complement strand
TCATCAAAACACAAGCCATGAAAATAGATTTGCAACACTATTATTGTTATTATTGCATATTAGTTTTCCTTGTGCACTAATATTTAAGGTCTATGCAGACTATGTAAAATTGATCAGCATAAGATTGGGTAGAATAGGGTTAAGAGTCTTGAAGAGTCTGTATTTTTACTTTTTCTTATTTCCATATTTTTTAAGTTAATTTATGTATTTAGTGGAAGCTAAACATGGAGACCGTGCATACACACACTCAAGAGAGTGACATAATAAGAAAATTAGAAGTTAAATATTTTGAACTGATCGTACTGTAATTATATAAATGATTTTGACTAATTGGTCCTATTATTGTTAGTATTCCATATCATACTATTTGATTAACTATTCATAAAATCATTAAATGTATAATTTTTATAATTAAATCCATTTGAACTAATCATATTACATGAATAAGATCATATCAAATGATCAGTTGAAATTAAGATCCTAGTCACAAATCATAATTTAGACAATATTTTGATATTCAAAATTTGTACTAATCATACTATATGATAGGCATCATATTGTACGATGTGATTAAATCTTGCCTAAATTAATCATGTAATTATAAAAATGATTTTGACTAATTGGTCCAGTTAGATCGTACAGGACGATTGGAGCGAATCATACTATACGACCTGATCTCTGTATGGGATGATATTTATATCATCGCTAATTATACATGATGATAATCCAATTTATTTTAACTAATCATACTGGATAACTCTTCATATCATATTGTATGACCAACTCATTAAACTGACTTGGTTATATAGTGCTTTGTACTTTGTACAGTACTAAAGGGGTTATAAAAACTAATTATATCGTACGATCAGTGTCGCTAGAACTGAATTTTAGGGCTTTTTGTGTAGCCTTGTGTTTAATCTCTCTTAATAGACTTGTTTTAAGTTTTTGGCTACTGAGTGTTTTAGAGAGAGAGATTTAAGATAAAATCTTGGAGTGCATTGGGAATAAGAAAGGGAGAGCTTGTGTGTGAGGGAGAAGTAGTGTGAGAGCTTCACATAGTTGCTCTGAGCTAGTGTATTACCTTTTCTTTCCTTCGGGTGTCTATCTAGTTTTATTGGGTGTCTCTAGGAAGAATTTCATCATCTCAAAGACCGTCGATGTTCTTTTCCTTCACCAAGTGGGTGAGAAAGGAGGTTATGGTTCTCTTCCATCACCAAGAGGGTGAGAAAGGAGGACCAGGTTCTACACCATCACTATGATTGTGAAAAAGGAGGTC
>NW_021525158.1:0-802 GCF_001605985.2 Dendrobium catenatum | reverse complement strand
GCTTTAATAAACATAACATCTCAAATATTTTATAGGAAGGTTTAAATATTCGGAAATCTTCAAAGCTTGACAACCTTTAGCACCGTTCCTTTCCAATGAGCTAAATTCATTCTTTTAAGTATGGATTACTCAAAGCCGATAGCTGATGATGAATCAGCGACTTGACCTGTCTGCAGTGGCTAGTCCGAATTGGAATCTGATAACAGTTGCTGAGCATCTTTGGGTTCTGCATCAGTAATGGATGGTGTGATATTGTGACCCGATCCTTTCCTTCTACGATTACTCAGATTTCTTGCTGCATCTGTACCATCATCTTCCTGAGAAAAGTAGGTTATTGCAGCAGCAAAATTATTTGAAACAACACTATCAAAATGCATGAAAACATCGCCTAATTACTAAACAATAACTACTAGCATTGGATGCATCTAAACAGGATATACTTCAAAAATATAGGTTGAGTATTTTGGGAGAACAAAAACCCAAGAAAAAAAAATCCAGCATATTATATAGGTCACTTTATTTTCTATTCCTCAAGTAAATAGTTGCACTATGTTTCTCCAATTCTCGTCATTATTAGCCTTAGCCTAACAATTGGAGACCGGATTCATGAAACTCAATTTCCATCCGATCTAGTGCTGCATCAAGTGTTGATGTATTCTTTAACAAATTTTAGGTTTACCATTTTCCTTCCTAATAAACATTAATTGCTATTGGATTGTATTCGTTGTGGGCAATTACTCTTATATATATATATATATATATATAACCAATATGATAGAAGCAGGGGATTAACACAAAGTGC
>NW_021525157.1:0-215 GCF_001605985.2 Dendrobium catenatum | reverse complement strand
TGGGGATGAAACCTAAAGCATTCACTAAAACCATGGCCATGCATTTTACAATGAGTGAAAAAAATAGGCAAGTTTTCAAAATCTACTTTTTGGAAAAAAAACCATTTAGCTTAGAACCTAGACAAACTTCACTCAGATGCTTTCTAGAAACATCCAGTTCCAAAAGAACCTAAGCCACAGAGGGCCAGGATATGGAAGCAGTTTCCTAATCAGTT
>NW_021525156.1:0-263 GCF_001605985.2 Dendrobium catenatum | reverse complement strand
TGCATTCGTTGTACAAGTGTGGAGTCAGTTGCAAAAACATAGATATAGGACAGAAAAAAGTAGACTTGCATCAATAAAGTGAGGGTAAATGCAATCTTAACAAGTGTTGTTTCCAAGAAAACATAAGAAGAATACAATATCATGGCCAAGAAGCTAGCATGCATTATTTACTTGATTTTAAATTAAGCAATGCAGATCTACCATGCTACGTGATAGGAAATACTTGATTTCAAGTATTTCCTAATCACTTTGGCAACAAATCT
>NW_021525155.1:0-324 GCF_001605985.2 Dendrobium catenatum | reverse complement strand
TCGGGAGTCTCGAGATTAGAGGAACCGGTGGCTTTGGATCGAACTGGATGTTCAAACGGGATAGAAGAGATCGGGTGTTCTAGTCAGAGCGTGGAGGTCTTGACGTCGGGATTGATAGTGGATGGGAAGTCGAGAGGCTTGATTTGGTGGAGTGTTGTGTTTGTATTGGCTGATGGAGGAGGAAGGAAGAGGCATGAGGAAGGGGATCAAAGGAGGAATCAGCCGGACAAGCTGGTCGTAAATGGACAGACCGGAAGAGCTAGGGAGGAATTTCGAGCGTGAGGTTTGGAGTTTCACATTACAGATGGTTTGTGCGTAGGTGAG
>NW_021525154.1:0-4076 GCF_001605985.2 Dendrobium catenatum | reverse complement strand
GGGGGAGATTAGTGGAGAGCATGTGGTACTGGACGTGGTCGCGACACTGACTGGACGACATAGTGATAGTATCTAGATTCCGGAGACCAAAACTGGAGCAATAACATTGGGAGACAACACTAACCAGGAGAGGTGATAGCTCAGGTAATCCGTTGGGTATACTAAGACTTATGAATTTAACATGTTTACTAGTTTGATGTTTGAAACATAATTTTACTATAGGCATATAGTCAACTGTGTGACAAAGGCTTTTGATGTTAATTTTTTTATGATTAAATGCCTGATTAGTATTATTTGGTGAACACAATTTTAGAAGGAAAATGAATAGAACAAATTGTTTACATCATGTTAGATCCTTGATCAAGTCGTAGGATAACTCAAATCATTTTGCTTGAAAATAATCTTGATGATTCGTGCTCATGGCAAGGAACTGTTCATGCTAGTAATAAAACTTTAGAAACATCACTCAGAAAAACCTAGTAGAAGGTGATACCAAAAATAAATTAGAATTCACCCAGAATCATATGTGATCTGCCAACAAGGAAAACAAGTACAATCATCCTTTCACACAAATAGAGACGTGATCACCTATGGCCACAAGAAATTTCTAGGCACATGGATATTGGACGCCGTTATAACCAGTCTAGGTAGGAAAGAAATTCTGGATGTGATGTAGATGACCTCACACTAGATTTACTTGCGGTATAAATTCTTAAGCAAACAAAGAATGAGTCTTAATTGAGGAATTCTAAATTCTTCGCACATAGGGATACAAAGAAAAAACCCATAGAGTTGTGAGATACTCAACATATCCAAAAAAAAGCAAGATATATAGGGGAAGAGTCAAAATGAAAGGATTAATTAGTCATTCATGATCCAAGAGATAGGAAGAGAGCAAACTTTCTCAGCTCAAAGAAAAACCAACAAAAAAGAATGGCATGCAGAAAGGAAATAGAACATTGGTAGAAACAAGTCTAAGCTAAAAGAGAATGTTGCACAAAAAAAGGAGTATAACCATTCCTAGATACTTTTGGGCAGAAGCGTCCAAAAAAAGCCTGTTTGTTTTTGAACAGAAGTAATCTTAGATCCAGAAAAATGACTGAAAAAACTCCGAATGAATCTTAAAGGTAGGACCCCAAAAATAAATTATTCACATTACAAAAAATGTCTATTGGGATGTAAGTAAGCTAAATCTATTAAAATAAATGGTAAAACATCCTTAGAAAAAGAAATATAAATCCCAAATCTGAAATAGAGGATGAAATAAATTCTTAGGCTATTCTTCACTGTAAAGGATAAAGCCTATAGATAATTCAACAAGAGAAACAACGCTGTAGTAGACAGAACCACCCAAATGTGAGTATTTGATGAATCTGATTAGCCCTCAGAACACTAAAATTGAAAGATCGATAAGATAGACGCAATTTCAAGAGTAGAAAAGACCTAATGACCTTAGAAAGAGAGGGTCGAATCTCAGGAAAAGACTTGCCATAGAGAAAAGGAGAATTCTTCTAGTCACCTAAGAGTAATTTTAGGTGACACTATCAGAGGTGTAAGAACTAGGATGGACTTAGGAAGGAAGGTTAGTCACACAGCTCATATAAAATAATGATAGAACCTACAAGTATAGATAAGCCTAGAGAGATGATATTTATGGAAATAAATATAGCATGCAAGAAGAAGATAGAACCAAATCACAGAATAGAAATTAGGGAGTTAGTATAATAGACCCTAAAGAGCAAAGTGTTGTGAAATACAAATATGAAATATCAAGAACTATGAAGTGAATGATCAGAAGAAAATAATCAAGAGAATAAAAAGCAAGGCTAGTCGCTAAGGGGTCAACCAGATTGCAGGGAATAGACTTTGAAAACCTTTGGAACCCAAGGGTTGTAAAAACAGAAACCATCAAAGAGTGCCTCAAAATAGCTTTTTGCTTAAAGCTTCAAGGAAACTTTAAAAGAATTATATAATCAAAATGGATGGTAAAGACGTGCAATTTTTGAAACGGAAGTAACTTAAGCGAAAAAAAATGTTCTACGTTGAGGCAACCCCGATTTGAAAGCTCCACAATTTCCAACCCATAAAAGCTACATAATTAAAAAGGCACTATACTTAGAGTAAAGCAAGCCACCTAGAGGGCATGGTATGAAAGACTAGCTCATATTTCTTTTGATAAGGAAATATTTCAAAAGAGAGTAAAGATAGTAGATACTACTCTCTTTTTACACAAAGTTAAAAGAAGAAATCTCATTGTATCGAAATACATAAAAATACTCACAGAAATGACCATCTTGTTTGGATCCTCGGATAAAAAATTAAAATATGCGATGAAACTTATTCAAACAATGAGTAATGTAACAGAGCCTTTGAAATGAAGCATAATGGGCAGAGCTTAACTATTTCTTGGTTTAGTTGTGAAACAAATGGAAAATGGAACCTTCTCTAGCCAATAAGTAACATTAAGGATATTTTTAAAAAAGAAATAAATGAAATGGTATAGTAGCAAAACTCCCTCGAAACACCCCAATAGAGTCGGTCATCCAAATTAGATAAGGCTCCTAGATGGAAAATCAGTAGACTCAGAAAAAATATAGAGGAATGATGGATCACTCTTATAAATTGACTGCATCGTAGAAAGACAGGACCACATGCATGTTTAGTGTATGCCTTTGTGTCCGTTACAAGCCGATCCCAAAAGAATCCTCACGAAAAATAACTGCTGTTAAAAGAAACTTCTAGATATAAATTACAATAGGAACACCAACTCTGAGGAATTTGTATAACCGGCACAGCAACTTCCTATTTGACAAAAAAAAAAAAAAATCCTTGGTACTCAAAAGATCTGACTTTTGCAGACTGCTTAAGGATAGATAGAAAGAGCACCTCTGGTACCCTGTCAATATCATTAAATCGGACAAATACATAATAGATCTTCTATGTCAGTAGGAAACAAAAATACAATAGGACACTTTCCCATCAAGCCGAGAACAGAATCTATTAGCAAAGTAAAAACAAGAAAGTTGTACGTTGAAGGTAACTATGGTTATAACACAACAAATTTCTTGAATCTTCGGAACTACCTGTTGGAAAACAAACATCTCAAATCATTTGGTGTGACACACAAGTGCAAATAATTGCTATCTCATAAGAACCAAAACAACACACACCCCAAGAACACAAAAACACATAGACACTATAGAACATCTTTATCAATATAGAGATCAACAGTCGCAGCGGAAATAATAAAGAATTACATTCATCGCTACAAAAAAAAAAAACAGAGCAAAAAATAGAAAAGAAGTAATTCACAAACAATTAGCAACAGTTATGAAAGACCTTTAGTAAAACCTTGAGAGACAGATTAGGTGTCATAGATATAAAAAATGCAACTAAAAAAAAAAAAAAAAAAAAAAACAAAAAATTTTAAGAAGGGCTGCTCCAACTGATCACAAAACACAAACAAGAACACCACCAAACCCAAAAATCACACTGACTGTTCATACGTACTGTACGATCTATTATTGCGTACTGTACGACTTATCACAAATCAGCGTCACCAATAGCGCAGAATTCAGCTCTGTTGTCACGTAGCTAATCGATAACCCATCGTACTGTACGATCATCCGTCCAGTATATTGATAACCGACTGTACGATCCTCACATTCGTACAATACGATCCACCGTCAGCAACGGATTGGGGACGAATTAAACCGTTAGCCGGTTGGTACGACATTATTGAGTATCGTACTGTATGATACATTCGCTTCGTAGGGTACGATCCACATCAGCATAAAGGACAAATTCGAGTTAAAACAGTTCGGTACGATATTTATTATGTATCGTACTGTACGATACACCTATTCGTACAGTACGAAACTTTTGGTCAAAAGTCGTACTGAGGGCCTCGGGACGATCGATATTCGTCAGATCGTACTGTATGATACCTATCGTACTGTACGATTTGACTGCCTTTTCCCGAAACGACCGGTCAGGATATTAATTGTATTTTGTACTGTACGATACCCGGTTCGTACTATACGATTTACGGAAAATTCTATATAAACCCTTGCCTA
>NW_021525153.1:0-2058 GCF_001605985.2 Dendrobium catenatum | reverse complement strand
ACCTAATATTCTAAAGAAAACAAGATTGTCACTTAGTGCAACAAAAAGCTAAGAATATAACAGGTTTTGGATTTCTCTTTTCTTGTTAAAGAAAGGCCAAAACTATCTTAATAGAAAAAATAAGTTTTGTGATGAACACGCCGTTCAGGCCACTTCACGAAATTGAAAACAAAATTTAAAAAAAAAATGATTGAATACCAAAGACGCCAAAGAAATATAAAAACTGTTAAGTAAAGAAAAATTGTTTAGAAACTTTATAAAAATATAGATAATACATGTCATTAGGCGTGGATAAGTTAGCCGAGCAGGCTCGAGTTCAACTCATTTACGAGCTCCGGAGTTGAACTTATCGAGTCATGAATTTGGCTCATATTGGAGCTTGTATATTAAACGAGTTCAAACTCAACCTGGCTTGGCTCATTGAACCGTTTGATTAGTTTAAAATAAATTTAAATTAGAATTAAAAAATCAATTTTATATTAAAAATAAAAATTCTTCACATAAATTAAATTAAAAACACATTAAATTTAATCGTTAAACGAACCAACTGACTTAAATGCTGGATTACATTGCTAAACAGTTTCACATAATCTAAGAGGATTTAACTACAATCTCGCCAAACCATTTCTAGGATTTAACAAATCCAAGATTAACTACTTCCAGATTCACAAAATTTATTAATCCATACTAAAATTAATTCCTAGTTGCTGCCAAACATCCCCTAATAAACAGAAATTACAGCGACCTTCGCTTACATCCACAAATATGAGAGAGAGAGAGAGCTACAGGAAGTGTCTGGGGATTACATCCAGTGAACATACGCTCCTCTACGTTCAGTTTTAGACCAAAACAGCGCAATACCGAGTTTTTTGAAAAAACTCGGTACAACTCGGTACTCGGTACTCGGTATTGCGCTTTTTTTCCTACAACCGAACGTAGTAGAGGAGCGTACGTTCACCGGATAAAATAAAAGTTCCTGGGGAGGGGCAAATTATTACGTGACGAATCCGGACGTCGCACATCACCCGGGTCGGGTCCGGATTCGCCTCCGAACGATCAGGACACCACACCTAATAATTTATGGGGAAGAGAAGTACCATTGGGAGAGCCTATCCTTGTAGGTATAGCGGCAAATCGGGTTCCAGCGAACGGAGAGAGTGAGAAGCCAATAGAAGCCGAACCATAGCTCGGCGGCGAACACCACCATCCACGCCCACCTTCCCTTTTCTCTGGCCTCAGGCACGTGCGAGGCCCTGTACACCCAAATCAGAAGCAACCCCAGTAGCATTGAACCCGCGTACAACCACTTCCACGCCCTTCCCTACTTTCACCTCAAACAGACGGCCTTCCGTTGTATCCATCTCTACTTCCCCCTCTCTTCTTCCCTTTCTTTCTACCTCCTTTTTTCCTTTCTTGAGTTTAATAAGGGCATCTCCAACCGAACGCCAAACGAGCTTTTGACGTCATTCCTTCGCTTCAGCCGAACGCCAAAAAATCCTCCTTGCGGGTGAACAGTGCAACGCCAATATTGATGTTGCACTGTTCACCCATGTCATTTTTCATTTTTCTCTGTCAACCGGAAAAATGCGGGAAAGGAGAAGGGTCGTTACCTAGGCGCAGAAGCAAAAAAATGACGTTGGATTGGAGCAGCACCACGTCATTTTTGCTTTTTGCGATATTTTAACGTAAAAAATAGAGTTCTCGGTTGGAGATGACCTAACTTCAGGCCCATTAAATATTTTTTTTAAAAAGCTTTGTTTTGAGGCATGTCATGCACCAATTAGATATCCGAAACTCATCCACATAATTGAGTCGAGCCAACCAAAAAAACAAAACCTTCAAGATGAGTGGGCCCCGGGCACCATAAGCTTAATTAATATGTGCTCGTTAGTCGTCACATTCATTGTCTGAGAGCTTTGTATTCCTTAAATAATTCTGGAAAAACTTATGTCAATATATTCTCATACAATCAACATGAATTTAAATATCATTGTATTTAGTTTAAGATTAATAATTTAAATAAAAAAAATTATATTTTACTAATTTTAAATTAAAGTT
>NW_021525152.1:0-268 GCF_001605985.2 Dendrobium catenatum | reverse complement strand
TCACTTTTCTACTATTCTTGATTTCTTTTACGGTAAGACTATACCTAAATTTTTTACTTATACTTCTATTATGCTTATTCCTATGAATAATGCTATTTAATCTTGGAATGATTTTAGGCTTTTTAGTCTTTGCACCTTTTATTATAAGCTAATTTCTAAAATTTTAATGAATTGTTTAGCGATTTTTCTACCTAAGCTGATATCCCCATTTTAAATGAGTTTTGTCAAAGATTGTGCTATTGCTGATAATATCCTTTTGTCTCAAGAA
>NW_021525151.1:0-394 GCF_001605985.2 Dendrobium catenatum | reverse complement strand
TTTTCTTATTATTGCTTCTGCATTATTTTCTTCCGCACTTTAATTTCTGTGGTGATTTTGGTTTGAGTTTTATCTTTGGTTTTAAAGTTATTAAATTCACCTCTCTCTTTGTTAGCCTTGTGCCAGTTCTATAGGGCTTAACATCACTAACGAACTTTCTAGTGTCATAAGAGCACTTTCAACTGGTATCAGAGCCGTTTTCAAAAAATAAGTTTTTAAAAGCATTTGAATTTCGATCCATGGCTAATTGTAATGTTGCAAAAGGTTATTCAATCACCAGACCTCCTTTATTTGAAAATGTGTCATTTGATTTTTGGAAAACTTGCATGTCTATTTTCTTTCAATCAATTGATTTTAGCATGTGGCATATATTTTTAACTGGTTATTCATCACC
>NW_021525150.1:0-404 GCF_001605985.2 Dendrobium catenatum | reverse complement strand
ATCCTATTGACATCTTTGGAGTTAGGTATAAGCATCCCTAGTGGCATCCTAATCTTCATCCAGAAGTTAAGTATAAGCATCCCTAGCGGCATCTTTTCTTCATTAAATTGTAAATCTTAAATCAATCCGCTATGATTAGGTGTGAGTCCCCACACTTAGGCTTCCTTTTCATATGATCTTCTGATCCTCTAAGGTTAGGGGTGAGTCCCCACACTTACGCATCCTTTCCTCACGATCATTCGCTAGAGTTGGAGAACGCCCCTCGTGGCCCCATCCTAGTGTAAAACTTAAATTTTTAAACCTTCCAAGATTAGATACAATCTTTTCCATATGTTGCTTTCTTTTCTTAGAAGATGCCCTTTAGTTTGTTGAGTTAGGTGTAAGTACCCACTTGATGGCATCCT
>NW_021525149.1:0-2457 GCF_001605985.2 Dendrobium catenatum | reverse complement strand
CTGGATGATTTTTGTATCGGCTAGGATGATAGGCTCAATTCAGAAAGAATCTGCCGCCAGATCTACTTAGGAAATATTTATTTTTGGACATCGTCCTAATGGATCGGCTTGGCCTATCAGGATCGGCTTGACCGATCTAGAGCAATTTTTTTAAAATAAATCTAGCAATGAAGGAAAGCAATTAATGGTGATTTGCATGATCACATCGGCCAGGCCAATCACAAGATCGTCCGGGCCGATTGGACATCATCCAGCTTCATTTTAGGGCGATATTCAGGATGATTTTCCTCATATTTGAACTAATATGCCAGGACGATATGCCTATCAGCCTGGATGATAAAGTCGAGGCATATTTGAACTAATAGAGCTCATTTTTAGCTCTTCTATTTAAGAGATGTTAAGGCACTTTGTAAAGTGTCTTTGGCAGCCATTGTAGCTTCGTTCTTTTGGGGGAAACTTGAAGAGAGAGCTTGAAAGGGAGTGAGGAAAGGGTGGAGTTTGAGAGAGGGAGAAGATCCTGTGAGGGGGGACTCAAGGGAGTGTGGAGGGGGTTCCACACGGTTGCTCCGGCAAGCTTGTATCTGAATACCGTCAGATTCAAGGCTTGTCTCGAGGAAAGTTCACCAAAGAAGAAGATCTCTTTGGTGTCAAAGGACCCGGTGACTCCGCCGCACTGGGGAAGGTGGAAGTGATTTTGTAAGGGCTTCTCCGCATAGCTGTGGGGACAAAAGGAGAGACACTTGTTTTAGTGCAATACTTGGAGGGTGCCTCCAAAGAGTGGACGTAGGTCAAGGTTTGACCGAACAACCATAAATTCGGTGTGTTCTTTCTTTATTACTTCTGCATTTAATTTTTTCATTTGGTTTTTATTGTGGTGATATTGGTTTTGATTTAAAGATTCTTCTTTTCCAATTCATCTCTCTCTTTATTAGCCTCGGGCCAGTTCATAAGGGGCCTAACATCTCTAACAAACTTTCAAGTAGTGTCGGAGCCCCTTTTAGTGTCATCAGAGCACTTTTAAGTGGTATCAGAGCACTTTCAAGTGGTATCAGAGCCGTTTTCCAAAAATAAGTTATTAAAAGCTTTTGAATTTTGATCCATGGCTAATTTTTCTAATCCTAATATTGAGGAAGGTTATTCAATCACCAGACCTCCTTTATTTGAAAATATGTCATTTGATTTTTGGAAAACTCACATATCTATTTTCTTGCAATTGATAGATTTTTGTATGTGGCTTATGATTTTAAATGGTTATTCTTCACCGCCACGAGTTTTAGATGGAATTAAAATTGATATTCCTTTTAATCAATGGAGTAAGGAAGAACAAATTAATGCTCAATTGAATGTAAAATCTTTAAATTATTTTTTCTGTGCTTTAAATTCTAAAGATTTTATATTAGTATTCACGTGCACTACTGGTAAGAAAATTTAGGATAAACTACACACCATATACGAAGGCACTAGTGAAATAAAGGAATCCAAGTTGAATGTGTTAATGCATGATTATGAAATGTTTTCCATGAAATCTTATGAAATGATCTTAGACATGTATACTAGGTTTATTCAAATTGTAATATCATTACATGCTTTAGGAAAGGAGTTTTCAAATTTTGAAAAAGTCAATAAAATTCTTCGTTGTTTACTTGACAAATTTGATGCCAAAGTTGTTTCTATTTGTGAATCAAAAGATTTGAATGAATATCCTATTGATAATTTGATTGGCTCACGCATTGCCTGCGAGAAAAGTTTCGGTCAAAGACTTTTGGATGCAGGTGAAGCGATAGTGCTAAAAGCTAAAGATACGGAAAGAGATAGCTTAGTTGGTGACGAATGCAATAACTTGTCAAGCAAATCACAAAGCTCGCCAAAGCATAAGCAAAAGTGAAAAAAAGATAAAAATGGTAAAGATGTTCATATTTTTTCTGATATTATTTGCTTTCGATGTAGGAAGTCTGGACATATGAAAAATCAGTGCCCTAATTTAAGAATTCTTCCAACAAAAGAAAAGGGTAAGGAGAAGCAAAATTTAAACTGGGGAAATAATGAAAAGAAAAAAATCTCATGGGCAGACCTGATCTCTGAAGCATCGGACTAGGAGCAAGATGGTGCTTAAACCTTTGTTTGTTTTTATGTTTACATGTTTTGTTTGTCCTTGTGTTTTTGTGATTTTCTATTTTTTTATTCTATTTTTCTTACTTTTTTTTTGTTAAATTTTTATGTGTCTTTTCTCTGATCAACACACACATCACCTTTCTAAAAATGAAAAACCTACCTCTTATTTTTTCTTGAATTCTTATAAAAATAGTGTTTGACTTCTCTAAAAATAGTCAAAGAAAGAAAACACATGATTTTTACTCTCAATTTCTATTTTCTTAAAAAGATTATTCTATTTTTGATTTAAAATTTTCATCATCTTTTAGATTAAATTTTGAAATTGAACTTTTTTTATCTCCCTAC
>NW_021525148.1:0-462 GCF_001605985.2 Dendrobium catenatum | reverse complement strand
TCCAAGGGGGCGCTGCCCCCTGGCGGGGTTCGACCTGTTTATTTTATTTTTAGTAAGAGTAATTTTGAAGTGCTGTTTATTTTTAAAGTTGTTTTTATGGAAAGATACCGAGCGATACCAAGCATGTTTTAGCTTCTCGGTGCCGCTTGGTACCATTCGGTACCCCTCTATACCGAGCAATACGAAGCGGTACCGAGCAATACCGAATTGTACCGAGCAATACCGAGTTACAATACCGAGCGATACTGAGTTCCAATACTGAGTGGTACCGAATTCCAATACCGAGCAGTACTGAGTTCCAATACCGAGCAGTACTGAGTTCCAATACCGAGCGGTACCGAGTTACAATACCAAGCGATAATGAGTTCCAATACCGAGCGGTACCGAGTTCCAATACCGAGTACTACTGAGTTCCAATAACGCTTGGTACCGAGTAGTACCGAGCAATACCGAGTTACAGTA
>NW_021525147.1:0-351 GCF_001605985.2 Dendrobium catenatum | reverse complement strand
GCTTACATGAGTTTTCTTGAGTTTTTTGTATGATGCACGTATTTTCTCACATATCTCAAATAATTCATCATAGGTTGATTTACATACCTCTTCCTCATCACTTTGCTCAAGAAGATCTTTCCCCATTAAGCACAGGTTTATAATCTCTTCCTCTGGTTTAGTCTCAGAGGAGTCAGTACCAGATTCTGCCCAGAATGCCTTTTGAACTCTCTACTTGTCCTTCCTCGACTTAGGTTTCTCCTCACCTTTTTCCTTTTCTTTGCTTGAGTTATCTAGAAGTGTTGGGCAATCAGTTCTCACATGTCTTAGTTTCTTGCATTCATAACAAATAACATCAGAAGATCCTTTAAC
>NW_021525146.1:0-1026 GCF_001605985.2 Dendrobium catenatum | reverse complement strand
CAACATAAAAGAATCATGAAATATAGGAATAAGGTTTGAGACAACAATTTGTCGTCGGTTATTTAATTGTGCTGCCGGTAATAACCAGCAGCTATTTGGTGATTTGGTTGCAGGAAAGACGTGCAGTTTTGATCTCCGGTAATGACCGGCAGTTTGCCGGCGGTATTTGTGCTGGAATCTTTCGACGATTTACTTGCGATTTTTTGTCCAATAATTTCCGGCTGAAGTTGTCGCCGGAAAACCGCTTGAAATTTGCCGCCGGAATACATTTCTTACGCAGTTTATATCGGTGGTTTAGGAAAATTGGTGTTAACTGGCGAAAATTGTAACTGTTTATGGACGATTTTACTGTAGTGTAGCATGTACTATACAAGATCGGAATAGACATTCAAATATGAAAAGTTCTTAGCAAATTATGTTAACTAGATTTTGTAATGTAATTAAGAATATTGCTAAACTATGAAAGTTTATTAATTCATCTAGAAATTAAGAAAGTTAATAAGCCATACAAAAATATATAGTACAAGTCAAAAAAATTTAAAAATATAAGGGAAGGATATTAACTTGCTAAACATGATTATGATTTGAGAATAGGTTAATTAGCTTGATGATTTTATTAGCTTATATGCTTGTTAGTTATGCTAACAAATAAATATGGTTGAATGCAAAAATGAATCACAGGCATTAAGGACAAGGTTTGAGACAAAAGGATACAAAAAAATCAGTCATCATGAATTAAATTTAAAATCTTCATCTTGTAAATAAAATCATTAGGTTAATTATTTGATTAATTTTGAAAACTTATCCTTTTCTCATAAAAAATGGACATAGAAATTGTTTATATATTTGTAATTTTCAATTATGATGGAGACTTATAACATTATGTATCTCTCAATGCCTAATTATTTTTTGGCTTATGATGAATATTAAAACTATATAATTTATTTTGAGATGAATAATTGAATATTATGTAATTTATAAATGATTATTTATATAAATTTAAATTATTTTAAAGAAATTTTTATG
>NW_021525145.1:0-602 GCF_001605985.2 Dendrobium catenatum | reverse complement strand
ACAAAATCCGTTCTATGATCGGACATTATTTGGGTGATGTTGGGTGTCAACTTTAGGTGTTGGTCATCCCTTTAAATCAATCTCATCCGATTTGACCGCAAGGGGTCTCAACTTAGGCTAATTTGATATCCTGATTACAACGACATAATTAATTTGGCAATCGGATGTCATTTGACCTTTGAAGTGGTGTGATGGATTGACGCATGTGCTACTTGATTCGCCTGCTTCTCTTCCTTTGCACGCAGTTTGTTGTATAGGGGTCAATAAATACCCCTAATAAATATGGTATGGGGCTAGAGCGAACCACATTTTTTGTATGTTGATCGACCATGTAGATCTCTGAATATTTTTTCAGGATGTCACACTGAGGGTTTTCATTTTGTTGATTTTCATGATCTCGTTTGGATATAATGTTGAGATTTTCATTTTACGGATCCCCAAAGGCTCGTTTGGATGTTATGCTGAGATTTTTGTTTTGTTTTATGGATCTCCCAAAAGCTTGTTAGGTTATCACGCTGAATGTCTTTCATGATTAGTCTCCATTTGTATACATGGATATTTATGCTCAAGAGTCGAGTGTTAAATTTGAACATCTTCCATCG
>NW_021525143.1:0-1262 GCF_001605985.2 Dendrobium catenatum | reverse complement strand
CGACGTTTCTCTGTGTCCGCCCCTTAACTGTGACGGATGGACGGAACAATTGCTTCCCGCCGAAATTCCCCGCTAAGCCTCTCATTTTTGCTTTCGTTGGACGTCTCGCATTTTCCTCCATTTGAAGCACCTGATCGAGTTGTTCTTCACGGTCCTCCATTTGAAGCACCTGATCGAGTTGTTTCTTCACGGTAATTTCTTCCGCCAAATTTTCTTCAGGGTTGCTGTAATGACAGTAATAAAGCCTGCGAAATGTCATAGATTTATTAGTCAACAGAGATAAATGAGTTTTCAATTAATTAGTCTCCAGGCATTTTCCTTAGCTCTAGAGATTCATGCACTTATTTTACTAAGAAATTTTTTAAACTAAGCTGACATTAATAAACAGAGATAAATGATTTTCCTAAGATTTTTTTTTTAAATAAGTTAAAGTATTGAAACAGAAATTGTTTCTTGTTTGAAACAGAAATTTGAAGGAACTTGTTTGTTGTTTGAAACAAATACTGATGTGTTCCAAGACGACCGACTATGTAAGTGTTCAATGATTCATATGCAAGACTTCATAAATGTTCAAATAACATTTTAATCATTGTAAGTGCAGGCTTATGGTGACAATATTGAAAAAAATTTATACAAAGAGCAGAAAGAGTATATTTCTGTTGTATTTAAGTATGGTGGAATCTGGGTTCAAACAAATGACCAACATCGGAAGAGGTACGATGGTGGCAAACAAAGGACTGTTAAAGTTGAGAAAGGACAACTCACTATTTTCACACTTAGAGGGGAGATTGCTAGAATATGCCCATGGATTAAGGGACATCCATATAATATGTATTATTACATATTTGGTACATCACCGAAGGAGTACAAAGAAATCAATTCTGATGTTGAGGTGACTGAGTTCATAAATGTATATAATGATAACTTCCGTGCTGAGATAGTTATTACAATACAAGGAGCAGAAGGACATGAATCAAATTCTACTCTTAAGGAGGTCGTGAGTTCTGAACAAGTAGTTGAATGTTCTTTCAACCATAATGATGTTAGTTTGAGTGCTCCTACATCATGTTCTAAAGATATAGCTGTTGGCACATATTTTCCTGATGCCATAAGTTTCAAACATGCTCTACGATCAGTTGCCATCAAGGAGAATTTTGGGGTTAGGATCAAGGCTAGTGACAAGACACGTGTTATTGCTACATGTGCGTATCAAGGTTGCAAATGGAGAATTCGAGCTTCACTCTGTGAAGATGATCAGTCTT
>NW_021525142.1:0-254 GCF_001605985.2 Dendrobium catenatum | reverse complement strand
GCTTTATACACACTATGTACAAGTTTATATATTTTATGTACAAGAAATATACACACTATTTACAAGCATTATACACACTATGTATAAGTTTATTCAAACTTTATACACACGCTATGTACTAGCATTATACAGATTATTTACAAGTTTATACACGCTGTGTATAAAGATTATACAAACTACGAATAAGTTTATTCACATTATGTACAAGTTTATACATAATATGTATAAGAATTATGCACACCATGTATAAGTTT
>NW_021525141.1:0-211 GCF_001605985.2 Dendrobium catenatum | reverse complement strand
TGAGGGGTTTAGGTTCGTATTATCACCTAAATACTTCCCTCAGATTTCGGACTTACGACTTCTATTAGAAGTGGCCGGGTAGTTTTAATTAGGGGTTAGGAGTTAGGTCCATTTTACCTAAAACTTTCCCCTAAGATCGGGCTTTCTGCTTTCCTACGAAAGTTGCCGGGTAGTGGTCTTACAACCTAATTCTTATAAATCAGGCTGCCCA
>NW_021525140.1:0-301 GCF_001605985.2 Dendrobium catenatum | reverse complement strand
CATCTCTTTTTTACAGTCTTCAGGACCCTATAGACCCGGACCGAGAGAGTTTCAGGTTCTTTCCTCTTTGAAGGCGCTGGGACTTCAGGCTGCTAGTCCCAAAATGATTTCTTCAGCTCACCAATGGAGCTATTTCTTTTGACCCACTTTAAATTTGCAAACTCATTCCGAGTTGGAATGGTAGATTCTACCTCTTGGGCAGGCAGATTTGATGGGTGGACCGGGAGTTGTTGATGCTGAGCTCGGAGCTCAGCATTTATCTTACTTCTTTGTCTCCTTGTAGGCCTTCCTCCAGATGAGG
>NW_021525139.1:0-306 GCF_001605985.2 Dendrobium catenatum | reverse complement strand
TCTCCATCTTGCCAGTCAGATATATATCTTTTTGAGCTATCACAACATAATTTTTGAGCTATACCGGCGGTTTTTGCCGCCACTAATTCTTTGGAGATCGCTGCACCCCCACTATAATTGCTATGTGTTGCAAAAGTATTCCGCAACGGTTTAATGACCGGCGGGATAGATTGGATGAAGTGTCAGAATTTGCAACGATTATAAGTTATAACCGTCACAAAGCATCAGATTTTTTGTAACGGCTATAATCGCCCCCAAACCATAATCTCAAAAGTTTTAAAATAATGGAGTAATTCATCAAACATA
>NW_021525138.1:0-387 GCF_001605985.2 Dendrobium catenatum | reverse complement strand
CCCTTTTTAAAAATTTCATACATATCTGATTTGGAGATTTTAACCTGCATAAATTGCATTAGTAACTAATTAAAATTAAGATTTAAATGCATTAGTTTTAGGAGCATTATACCATTCATAAGTATGGGATCAATTAGGGATTTCTTTAGTTGTTGATCCTAATTTCAGTGTCTAAACTACCAACCCTTCTTCATATGGACTGGATTACATGGATTTTATACGACTAGGTGATTTTAGCTGGCTTCCTTTGTTAGATAAGGAATAAGTCTGGATTGCATTAGCTAGGTCGTAGATGCTAGTGTTGTGTGTACAACACTATATCTCTTATAGATTTAGGATCTAAAGGTGAAGGGTACGAGTGTACCCCTACACACCTTATTGGTGGGT
>NW_021525137.1:0-920 GCF_001605985.2 Dendrobium catenatum | reverse complement strand
AGAGAGAGAAGGGATGAAGATGAAATGGAATGGGAGGCTCGGGCTGGTTCATTTTAGGTCTTTTACCGGTGACTTTCCGGGTGCTGATGTCGCCGGGACTAAAATCACTTAACACCGATGGTTCTAGCCGTCGCTAATATTTATGTACGGCGGTTTACCTGGCATTTTTATGACCGCCGCTAGTTCGGGTGGCATATTCTTGAATAACAGTCAAAAGGAACCGTTGGCCAAACCGCTGGCTAAACCATTGGTATTACCGGCGGCTAGACAACCACCGGTCTCGGCAGCTAGTAATAGCTGAATTTCTGTAGTGAAGGTCGTAAAATTTTAATTTTAAATAATAAGTTTCCAACACCCTTCAAATTCCAAATGTCTATTCATATTACTATATGCCATATAACATGTATTCCAAAAATGTATCTGATCGATGACTAGCCTTAATCGAACGTTCTCTCTCATTCTTGGGAGGGCTAATTAACTATAGGGGTTTGAGCCTATAGGAAACTAGAACTCGGATAATTATTTCCTCACAAAATGAGGGGAAAATCTTTGAGTAGTGTCTTATCTACAAACCCATTTACCTTCAAATATTTAGCTCGGAACTAATTATGTTTAAACTCCCCCGGAAGAAAAGTAATGGCGAGGGAGGTCGAGGTTGAATTTTTGGAGCCCACAATTTCTTTCTGAACAAAGAGAGCCCAACAGATTTGAAAGAATAGAGGCTTGCATTGAATGCTCTCATATGGACTTTAAATATAATGAGTTTAATGCAATTCAAAATATTAGGCTAGATAATTAACTTTTTTTAAAAAGATTTTTATATATATTATGAAATAAATATGGTTGAATTGATGTCTTACAATAAAAAGAAAAAAAAGAAATAATAATAATAATAATAACAATAATAATAATGATACAAG
>NW_021525136.1:0-370 GCF_001605985.2 Dendrobium catenatum | reverse complement strand
AAAAGTGATGAGGTTTGATTTTCAAAATTTTAAATTTTTATGATAATAGTAAAATAGCAAGAAAAATTTTGTAGTATATGTCTCTCACTAGGATAATCCTTTTTTACCTCAATTATATGATCCAATCTCAAAGAGTTTGCATCTTTCATGGGGGCTATTTGATTGGAGTAAAAGTGAATGCAAAGTATTTACTATGCTTTGTTTTTTTTTTTTTACTTTCTGATATTTGGTTGTGTGAAAAGCAAATTCAAAATAAAGTATACTAAAATATAATTTAATTAAAATATAATTTATTTCATTCTAATTCAATTTTGAGGTAAAGCATTCTACCCAATTTATTGCTTGCTTCTTGCTTGTGCACCGCTGCCGA
>NW_021525135.1:0-230 GCF_001605985.2 Dendrobium catenatum | reverse complement strand
CCGAATAAATATTTAAAATGCCCCCAGTCTAATGAGGAATTTTTGAAATGCATTCTCGCTATACAAGAGAATTTCAAAATATGAGTAAACATGCATTAATAAATATGCATACAAAATTTTGATTATCACAAAATACATCATATACGGAATTTTCATGTGTGATATTTCTTTAGGTGTCGACCATTGATTGGCGGCATAGGCCTCTGACCGTTCAAATCGATCAACTGATA
>NW_021525134.1:0-1489 GCF_001605985.2 Dendrobium catenatum | reverse complement strand
AAAATAATAATTAAATAAAAATTATGATTAGAATATGAAAAACATAACAATGAAAAAATAATCTTAAATTTGATTTTTTTTTTTTTGACATTTAGATCAATTAAGATAGCTCATACACAACGCATATATAAAACTTAAATTCAAAACTTCTTAATTGATAGCCTAAACTTCCAACCTTCAGATCAAGATGAGTTTTTATTAGCCATGAATTGAAGCTATAACCTAAACCCTAATTAATTACAATAATTAAAAAAATCTCATAATAATTTTATGATTTCCTTTTTCGTAAATTGCAATCACCCTAAATAAACTCCATGCCTAATTTATCCGAAACTGACCCCAACAAAATTTAGCGTTTTTTTATTAGGCGTGAATTTAAGTTTAAAGTTTAAACCCTAAATTATAAATTTAAAAGAAAATCATGAATATGATTAAGGGGCCCATATGGCTAGCTAATAAGTCTATAGAACAGTGCAAATGCCGACCTTTACTGACCGCATATATTATATTTATTTATTCGTACGGAACATTTCAATTCCTTAAGAAAAAGACAGAGAGAGAGAGAGAAATCGACATTCAATGGGACAAATTTTTAATGTAATTAATATTATAAATTAAATTAAGTAAATAATGTTTTAAAAAACAAATTTTCGACCGGCTACAGGAAAGAACTTTTATTCTATTTTAGTATTTTTGCTATTCTTCTGAGAGGCAAAGAGGGAGATAAAGCAGGAGAGAGATTTTTTTTTTTTTTTTTAATTTGTTTAACTTGTTGGAATGCATTTCCTTTGTTTGCCTTAATTTGCTGACCAATTATTTAACTAAAGCTATATACCAAATGTTTGAAAGATAGTTTTAATTTTCATTCCTGATGAGGATGGGTTAATTTTCAAAGAGGAGGTTGGATCAAAAGTAAAAGTAGAGGAGTTGCTCGAAGTTAAAGATATTATAGTAAGATCTTGAACTTTGAAGGGGATTGCTCACAGTAGTTTCTTGAAAAGGAACTTTTATTTGGTCCGGTGAACGGACGTAGAGCTACGTTTGGCCGGCACTGAGATCGCGCTGCGTAGCAGTCACAAAACCGCGGACAGTGGCGGAGCCAGAAACTTTTCATAGAGGGGGCATAAATTTTTTTTTAAATCAAACTGCCTAAAATACATAAAATTCATATAATATAAGTTGTTATAAATAGAAAATTAAAAACAATGAAACAATCATTACTTTTTAAAAACAATGAAATAAACGAGAACAAAATCAAAAAAAAAAAATTCAAACCAGAAGCGATAATTGGTCGAAGAAAATTAAAAACAATGAAATAAACCCCCAATAATTACAGATAAAATTCTTCAGATATTAGTATAAACGAGAATAAAATCAAAAAAAAAATTTCAAACCAGAAGGGATAACAGGTCGAAGATGGACAAAAAGGTTAATATCCTTAAATGTTTTATTATAAATCAAATTATAATTATAATTTTCTTTTATAATG
>NW_021525133.1:0-346 GCF_001605985.2 Dendrobium catenatum | reverse complement strand
CTCTAGTATAAGCTGAGTCGTTGTTTACATTACTATTATGTGTCATATTTTCAAAGATTTAATTGTATGCTGTGATTGAAATTGCTTGATGTGTTTGCTTACTTTTTCTACACTATGGATTGATGAAATGGGCAATTAGATTACCCTTAGGTTAAGAATGATCTAGATGCCCACTGAGTTTTCTTCAGGTGGCCGTACTCTTGCAGATCAATAAAAGGGGGCTAAAAGAATAATAATATTTCTTATAAATATTATAGGTGCTTCAGCTTACTTAGTACCTAAATAAAGAAGAGCATGGCCAAGCATGGCTAGATTGAGTGATTTAAATTAAATATTTATATATAAC
>NW_021525132.1:0-704 GCF_001605985.2 Dendrobium catenatum | reverse complement strand
TATTTTGATTTCACTTCATATCTTATGTTTTTTTTTTTGTTATGTTTTATATTATTCACTCATTAGTATATAAAAAATTTATCATTTTATGTTTACGCAATCTTTTGATTTTGAGGCTTACGCCTCGCCTCACGAACGAAAAACGCCTCAATACTCAAATACGCAATTTTAAACATTGATCCCGGGATTCCCTAAATCCCGGATTTATTGATTTACGGCTTAAATCCCATATTTACTAAATCCCTCGGTTCGGTGGATTTAACGGGATTTAACATTAGAAGCGCGCGAAAGGGAGAAGTTAACTTCACAGCCAGCGAGCTCCTGTTCTGTTTTTGCTTCCGATCAAAATGTCGTAACTTCCGACCCGACAAGAAGGGAAAGTCGTCGAAGGAGCGAAGTCAAATAGCCACGAAGGAACCGAAGTAGCGACGCGCGCAATCTGTACACCTCCTGCGAATCAACGAAGCCGAAGGAGTGAAGTCGAACAGCCACGAAAGAACCGAAGTAGCGACGCGCAGAATCTGTACACCTCCTGCGAATCAACGAAGCCGAACAACAACGACGAAAAGAAAATATGAAATACAAACCCTAGACGCCTCAAAATTATTATCGATTAACTTAATTTATATAATTTAAACAAATAATAATTAATTTATTTAATTAAATTATTAATAGTAGAATTAGTGCATAAATTAATTATCTAA
>NW_021525131.1:0-323 GCF_001605985.2 Dendrobium catenatum | reverse complement strand
ATAGTTAGGAGTACCCTAGGTTCTTTTCTTATTAAATGAATTCAATTTTGCTTTAAACAATTTGAACCCTTGATCAGAATGGTTTATTCTTCAATTCTAATATATTTCATCACTATATAAATGGATTCAAATTCGATTCAACTCATATTAAATTGATTCTGGCCTAGTTCCCTGAAAAGTTAAATTGGAATAGGTATAAAGGAGCAAATTGATCCACCTGCAAGTTGATCAAAGTTAGTCTACTTGCTCAATCCAAATTGAACCAAATCAGCATATGTGGTTCTGCATTACATTTGATTGAACTAGATCTAATTTGAATCAAT
>NW_021525130.1:0-270 GCF_001605985.2 Dendrobium catenatum | reverse complement strand
GTCTTGTATTGATGTCGTGGATATTCTGCTGTAATTTAGAAGAATTTGGAATTTGTGCCTTTTTGCAGGATTTTTGTGTAAATTTGACCGACTGCCATTACTCTGCCCGATTTTCGTACGGTTTCTGATTTTCCCGGGATTGATAGATTGAATTGATATGTGTATGATTATTGATATGATTGTTCTCGATTTCTTTACTATTGCTTATTGCATCGATTTTTGCATTGATTGATTGTTACTGAAAGACAAGTGGGAACCTGGTTGAACGTT
>NW_021525129.1:0-278 GCF_001605985.2 Dendrobium catenatum | reverse complement strand
GGATACTATATTCGGTCTCGTAGTATGCCTTAAATGGTAGGTAGGTCCTTTCTTTTCAAGGACCCTAAATCCTACTTATCTGCGTTACAGGATGACGCCGCCTCCATCCTTCTCTCACGCATGTGATTGAGTGTTTGATTTTTCTTCTTCCAGTTTCCATTTAGTACCCTAGAGCCTCCGAGTGCTAGTATGAGCCACGCATGTCGATTCAGCCCCTTCGGACCTTTCTTCCCTTTGAGTAGGATTTCCTAGTCTGTACCCTTGTGCCAATCCCACTT
>NW_021525128.1:0-271 GCF_001605985.2 Dendrobium catenatum | reverse complement strand
AATGTCTTTTGAAAACCGTCCCCTATACTGAAACGACGTATGTTCGTCTGGACGAACCAAAAATTTCGTACAGATGAAATCCATATTAAAAACTGTCTTATCCACTCAACCGCTGCATTCAATCGTCCCGTCGTTTGAGAAAAGGAAAAAATTCGTCCTGGACGATATTCAGATCGTACAGACGATTTAATTAAAAAACTGCTCTCAAAACGGTAAAAATGCACGCAAACCAATTTTTCTCACATCGTCCAGTACGAACAAAATTCGTCCC
>NW_021525127.1:0-505 GCF_001605985.2 Dendrobium catenatum | reverse complement strand
TGCCTCTCCTAGTACCATTCCGGCACCAATACAATCATCTTCCTAATCTATATCCCATTCATCCACAGCTCCTAGCTTCTCACCGGCTTCAATCCATCCATCCACTGCAATGCCCTCTTCTCATCTCATGCTTACCTGCTACAAGACAGGATCTCTCAAACCAAAGGACTGTAGCAACCCATAATAAACTGAGTAAATCATAATCCTACACTTGTAACACTCTTACCTCTATATATGTAATGGGCTGCTACAGTAAAAGCTGTATAAGACTTATTTTCACTGTAATGAAACTTCTCTTCCTCTCTGTTTTCTGTTCTGCTTGCGTTAGCATAGCATAGAGATTTCTACAGTTAGAAACTGCATTATTAACCATTAAATAGAGGACTTTGTACTCTTTCTTTGTACACATTTAATATCCAACAGCAATTTGAAGACCGCTTCAGGTATGTACATGTGCGGATCCACCCTATGCCGAGGGGGGGCAATTGCCCCCCCCCCCCCCCCC
>NW_021525126.1:0-400 GCF_001605985.2 Dendrobium catenatum | reverse complement strand
ATTTACTTGCCTTTCTCCTGAGGGGGAAGCCTAGGGGTAAGACATTACTGCCACCAAGTTTCACCTGCTCGATATCTTTGGGAGGGCAAACTAGGGCAGTGTCTACACACACCATAGTTGGATCATCACTTCCCGAAAGTGAGTCAGAATCTGAAAGTTCTATCAATATAAGATTTCCTTGAAAATTGATTTGAGGGAAATCACTTTCTAATAAAGCTTCACATTCGACCTCTTCTTGAATAGCTGATTTGGGAGGGTCAATTTCTTTGATATTAAGATTTTCTTCACCAGAACTTTGATTTAAAACAAGAGAGTCATTAACTTGCATTTCATTTCCATGGTTATTCATCAAGACATAAGCAAAAAGATGTTTTTTATTCATCTTCTGACCCTTCGCCTT
>NW_021525125.1:0-402 GCF_001605985.2 Dendrobium catenatum | reverse complement strand
TAATTTTGAGATTATAAGATATTATGATTCAAATTTTATAGGATGTAGGGTGAATAGAAAGAGCACCTACTGAACATGTCAATTTATAAGACAATCCATAATCTCCTGGTCATGCAAATAATAAAACTCAATTGCACTTTTTACTGCTAATGTTGAATAAATAGCCTTAGAATTTAGATGGTCTAAGTTCTTTGGTTAAATTAGATTCTTAATTTAGGATTACATGTAGGCACAATATAAATCCTATGTGATATCACTAGTATCATCTACATTTCCAAAAATCCTATCCAACATTCTAGAACCAAACACATTAACATAAGGAATCATTATATTAAGGACCATGTTACTAAAGGAGATAATGAGCTACACCATGTAGCAACTAAAAACCAACTAGGTGTCATC
>NW_021525124.1:0-1554 GCF_001605985.2 Dendrobium catenatum | reverse complement strand
AAAATCAATATTTTATTAAATTAATTAGTTAATAATAATTAAAAATCCCAAAAATTTCCCAAACACTTGGAAATCCCTCCTTAGGTCATTCCTGACCTTTGGAGGTGTTTCAAAGAAGTTGGGAACCTATTTGAAGCAAAACCATAAAAGGCCTTTAATTAAACAATTTCAAAAATTCATTAAAATGCTCAAAACTTCAATAATTCATAACTAATTAAAAAAAAATCCAAATTAACCAAACTCAGTGGCTAATGACTTCAATTAGGATCTAGTATTTTCTAAAAATATTAAACCCCCAAAATCTGATCAAAGTCAAAAAAGTCAACATTTTGGTCAACTTTAGGTCAAAATCGGGTTAAAACTTCTAAAAATCATAACTTTTCATAGAAAACTCGAAATTGAATGTACCACCTGTCTAATAACTCATAATAGGGTATACTATTTATTAAAAATATGAAATATTTAATTTACCCCCTAATTTTAAAAGTCAAATTTGACCCCTTAGTCGACATATCCGGATAACCTTCAAAATCTATTAATTCCCCCAAACTCCAAAATTTTCTTAATAGGCTAATAAAATTCTCAACCAACCCATTAAAATCAGTAACCAACTCCTTTTTATATTAATCCACTCTATTAATTCCAACCAATTTAAATCAACTTAATTAACCCTGATTGTTACTGGGTAACTCAAGCCTACGAGGCTATTAGCCTAGCCCCAAAGAAGGTGAAATAAACTTCACGGCCTTGGTGTGAACTAAATATAGTAATTAATTAACTCTTAAAATCTACTTAATCAAAATTCTTAATATATTAATATTTAAACGTTAATCTAAATTCCTCTTTTAAGCTTTAACAAACTCAGAATTTTAGACAATTTTAACTAATCACCCACTTTAGGATCTACCCCTGCCAAACGACCTTCTATACACACTTTAGATGATGTTCTAGGACAACAAACTCTAGATCTAGGTTAGGCCGGTGTTTACTTTACTGCTGTGTGCCAGATTTTTCGTAGTTTTCACTGCATGTTGTGGATGAAATTGCTTTGCTGTGTCTGTTTACTTTTTACTGCACTCTGTGGATGGTTGATGTATTTGGCGACTAGATTACCCTTAGGATAGGTACGATTTGAATGTTCACACAGTTTTCTGCAGGTGGTCACGCTCATGCAGGGCAATAAAAAGGGGGGGGGGCTAAGTTAATAATAAATATCAACTGTTATAAATGTTTGCATAGGTGCTTCAGCTGCTAAAGCCCCCAAATAAAAAGAGCGTGGCGAGCGTGTTTACTTTTTTTTCTGCATATATATAACTGCTTGGGAATAACTACTTCTTATATATTAACTGTTTAGGATAACCCTGCAGATGAGTCTAGATTTTATTTTCGAGAAAATGTAATTTGTGTAATTATTAAGTGTTGTGAAAGTTAGTTTTGAGTTGGGATATATAGGTCCAAAGCTTGGACTCCGAAGAGAAAAGGATGCCCCTTAGGAGAGTAGACATTTTCTATTTGAAGATCCAAATTTGGGCCACACTTCTTCCCTACCCAAAG
>NW_021525123.1:0-233 GCF_001605985.2 Dendrobium catenatum | reverse complement strand
TAGTTAACAGAGGGCTTTGTGCCCTATCGATTATATCCCATTGATTCATAGCTCAAGGATTTGATGCCACTAAGGAGCATATTGACTCTAGCCATAACCAATATTTCGTGGTGCCATTTGGCGGAAAAATCACTCGGTTCAATGGGCCCCGGGTCATGATCGTTTATCCTGCGGTGCCATTTGGCGGCAAAACAGCTGATCAGAGGACACGTACCAAATCCTTATTGGCTGGA